>NW_007930843.1:913388-947846 GCF_000280675.1 Beauveria bassiana ARSEF 2860
TTATAAGAGTACCTTTCCCTTAAGTACCTATCTATATCTTTACTATAAAGACTAATTACCTTAATTATCTAATTTTCTATTAATCCTTAATTATAGTAATTAATAGGTAATCTATTAATTACTTTAACGTAGTTACGTGACCACGTGTTCCTTTCTCCTGCGTCCTGCCTATAGCTGACCCCGCCACGGTGTATGCCCGTGCCTTATATAGGAGCGTTCGTAACACCTATAACGTGATATGTACGTACGTTCTCTAACGGACTAATAACTTATAATTATAAATTAAATATTCTTAAGTACTTAATAAGCTAAACTTTATAAGATATTATTTTTAAAGATTTTAAATAGTTATTTAGTCTAAATAAGTTATATTATATTATTAAGAGAAATAATTATTTTATTATATTTAATAACTAAGTTTTAGTTATATAAGTAAATAGTAATATCTAATATTAGAATGTAGGTTAATTTTGAACTTTTAGCGTTTCGAGTAGGAAGGCACTGTAGATAGATTGGTTTCCTGTGTTTCCTGTGCTTTGAATGGATTATATGGAGTCAAAACCAGTTTTCGAGCTACGTCAAGTTCCCGGCGATGTATGATCGCCAGGTGCTCGAATTGAGCGACTGCTTCTCGAGTGGGCTGTCGACGCAAAAGTCTCCTTTCGCTAGCCCGAGCACTGGCGCCTTGGACGCCTTTTCGAGTACATGAATCAATCCATTAGTTGCAACCATTCCCCACAGTTCCATGAGGTTTCGCGTTGAATAAAGGCCATCACTTAAAGCAGGCCTCATTGACTAGTTACTGAGTGGTATGGTCAAGGTCTCGTATGCTAGCAGGTACCAGCAAGGAAGATCGAAGAATTTATAGTGCTGCGAGCACCTGTGTCTGCTAGATCAGAACCGGGGCCAGTTTTTGCAGTAGAAAGAGATACCGGATAGGCATATAAAACTTTCACACAACACTACGTGGGCATAGTTGACTATTACCTAATCGACCAAGTACAAGCAACCTAAGCCAAGTAACTTGGTTGTTGGACACACTGCCGGCGTACACACTTTACATAGCTTTCCGTCGCTTCGGTGAGGCCAGAGTTACAACAAGAATTCGATTCAGCCCTTCGTAGCTCTGTTTGAGCTGTAGCTCTACTGTAATATATTCAACTTGATTGCAATCCAGTTGCTCGTGCTCCGTTTCCGGCGCCGCATTCCTCGGGTTCCGAATCAAGAACCAAGCACGAAATCGGCAGAAGTGTGATTTACCACGGGAACACGCCGCATTCCTCGGATTCCGAATCAAGAACCAAGCACGAAATCGGTAGAAGTGCGATCTACCCACGCGTGGTGTTTCTGGCGCCGCATCCTCATCTATGATTGGCATTGCTATTCTACAGCTACGATACTTTACCTATATAAACTTTACTTTGGACTGTATTCAGATCTTTTGGAACCTATATAGCTGGGTATCACTCCCAATACTTTTCTTTACATTGATACAATCTGACAAAGTCTCAGACTTGAATTTGGTACAAATTGCCAATCCGCTTACTTTGCATTAAATTCGCCTCGCAATGATATTACACAGGCTGTTAGTTCTATCCCTAGATTGGGGTTTCTCACAGGCTTCGCAGGCCTCCAACTTCAGGGTATCGAAGGATGTCGCCGAATCTTTATCTTGCGGACAGCTCTGTCAAAAGAATCTCGGTGACGCTAATAAAGTTGACATAAAAACTTTTGGCAACAATTTTGATTTTGACTTCTACGCAACGGCAGAAAACTTCACCAACTGCCAGGAACCCGGCAAAATTCTCAAGCTCAAGGCAACTGACCCTGCTGAGCTCAATGTCGATCCTGGAGTGACAGCTTTTCGAATTCAATACACCTCTGTAACTTCAACCGGAGACATTGTGCCTGTTACAGGCTTCATTGCCTTTCCTCTGCGGCCTTCGAGTCTTAATTCTACCCAAGAAGGCCGCTATAACTTGGTAGCCCTCGCACACGGAACTATAGGCCTCTTTCGCGGCTGTGCTGTTTCAAGCAGCCCTGCCCTTGACGACTTTGGCACTTGGCAGCCAGCACTTCGCAAAGGCTTTGCCGTAGTCGGAACAGACTACGCTGGACTAGGCAACAATCATACCTCTCATAAGTATCTCAACATGATAGACCATACCAATGACGTATACTATTCTACTGTTGCAGCACGTGAGCTTTTTGGGGCACAACTGTCCCTGAACTGGATGGTTTTAGGTCACTCCCTCGGGGGCGGAACGGCTTGGAAGCTTGCAGAAAGCTCCTTTGTCAAGAATGACTCGTCCTACGTCGGGAGCATTGCCTTGGCCCCAGCTAACTACTTTGTTGACATGATGCGGGAGTACGTCAACCAAACTCTGGCCGCTGGACTTCTCTTTTTTGTGGCAGAGGGCGCTGAACGATCGATTGATGGTTACCAAGGGTCATTTCTGACAACTGTGATGCGATCACGCCTTCAATTGGCTAAGCTCGCGCAGTCATGCCTCTTTGCTACTTTTTCACTGACCTATGATATTGCCCAAAGAGACATTTTTAATCACAAAGGTTTTCAACATGACGAGGAAACTCTTCTTCAATGGCAAAAACAAGTCTCCGCTGGTCAAGGAGCTCGCTCTCCGGCCCCAGTTCTTGTGATTCAGGGTGGACGAGATACTGCAATCTTGGAAAGCGCCACCAATAAAGCTTATAATAAGTCTTGCGAAGCTGGAAACGAGATTCACTATCTTTTATATCCGGAACAGTCACATGGGTCGGTAATACAAGCTGCAGAGCCGGATTGGGTCACTTGGCTGGAGAGGAGGTTTGCGGACCCCAAAAGCTCTCCTAGTCGTTGTTTTCACACGGTGAAGCTGCCTTTCCGTTCTGAATATGTGAAAGCGCCAGGAGACTTTTGGGAGACACCCGAACACAAATGAGCTACTAGCAGAAGACGAAACGCGAAATAATACATAGGTAGCCGGCTATACTGTTCAAAGACCAGGAAAAAATCGTTTGGAACGTGTGGGTTCCGAAGTCCCTGAAAGTGTATTGCCAACAATCAAGGTGGTGATCTAACCCGAGATAATAGCACGAAAAGGATTACAATACTAACTAACGTGGTGAGCCTTAATTTAATCGGCACCTTAGTTACGGTATATTTAAATGACCTTAACGGCGTAAACCTTCAACGTAGACGTAGTTACATCTCCGAGCTTGTCATCATGCAGTGCTCAAATCATATACATGCACGCTGAGGGATATGTATGTAAGTCTCATGCTAGAATAATGTGCCCTCCGTCTAGTTGTCCGCCCCTCTTACATCCACGCACCGTCGACCTGGTACACGCTGCCGCTCACAAAGGTGCTCTCCGGACCAAGCAGAAAGCAAATGACTTTGGCCGTCTCTTCGGCTGTTCCCTGGCGCCGAAACGCCGTGGGTTCGTCAAACGGCGCGTCGGCGGGTCGGTTGTTGAAGTCCCAATTCTTCTGCATGAGCGGCGTGTAGATTGCTCCGGGCGCGACGCTGTTGACACGGATCTCGCGGTCGCCGCTTTCCAGGGCCGCGGCCTTGGTTAGCCCTATGATGCCGTGCTTGCTCGCATCATATGCCGCGTGTCTCGCAAAGCCTGACATGACATGTCTCGTTAGCCGCTACACCATTTCCCCATAGTTCAGGAAGATGGATACACACCTTTTAGACCGTGGATGGACGACACGTTCACAATGGACCCTCCGTGTTCAATATTTCTGAGTTGAGCGCGCAGGCAGTACATGGTCCCTGTAAGGTTGACGCCAATAATGTGATCCCAGTCCTCGTCCTCCAACTCCGCCACCGTCGCAATGCCGTGGCATTTTCCAATGACGCCCGCTACATTGGCCGCGCCATCGAGCCGCCCATGTTTGGCCACGATGCCCATAATCCAGGAATCAACTTGTGCACGTTTTGAAACATCCACGCGATCAACATCACAGTCCACACCCTGGCCGGCGAAGTAGTCTGCGGCAGCTTTCATCGCATCTGTATCGACGTCAGCTACACACACGGTGGCGCCGCGCTGGGCGAGGATCTTGGCTGTCGCGAAGCCGATGCCGCTGGCGCCACCAGTGATGGCAAAAACGCGGCCTCGGAAGGGTTGGTAGTGTTTTATGGCCTGCTCGTCGGCCGGCTGCATGTTGACTTGCGGTGATGTAGTGGAGAGGCTCTGCGGCTGGGCCGTAATGCTGTGGACGGTTGCTGGTTCCGTGGCTGCAGAATCCGATGAATCACGCGCATTTTTTGTTCTTGTCAGTTCTGGTATTCTTTTTCGGGACCAAGAATGTCGAATCCTGGCCAGCGCGACGGACATGATGGAGAAAGTGCAAAAAAGAAGCCCTGCGCTGGTGGTAGTGGAAGAGGAGCGGGAGATGGGGTACGGCCTATTACTGGCTATACCCTGTGACGAGCCAAGATAGGATGCAAGCTGGTAGTAAAAACGCACTTAAGAACGCACTCAAGATGAACAACGCTTATGCCAAACATCAAGTGATTGAATAGAGGAAAGTTAAGTAATGTTTTCTTGGAGAAATAGCCGAGAGGGACCCTAGAATTTGTAATTCACCGTCGCGTCGGTTTTATATCCGATGGCAGCAGCCAGAGCATTAGGTAATGTTTAGGACAATTTCTATTTAAGGCGCAAAAGGCCCGTCACTAGTGCCACGGGATGAAATCCGGTAAAAAATAGACGGATAACTATCTCTCACACTGTTTCATCTCTTATTTTGCCCACTATTTTGCACATACTATTTCCGGCGAATACTACTGACCTTGTCCGAGGTTGGCGGGTGGCGGGTGAGCTTTGGTGGGATGAACATCGAATTGCCCCGCCCATGACGCTCACGCCATTTCAACCGACGGGATAATTTTCCGGGCCTTCTCCGCAGTTCGGCCAAAGCAAACAAACTCGTTGTCCGTTTTCTCCTCTCCTCTCCTTTTCTTGATCAGTTTACTCCGTACTGTTCCGAGATTCGATTTCCGATACCAACGTCCCGCAATGCTTTTTCGCCGTAAATTTCGTCGTCATATTCAATAGTTCGACGTCGAGCTGCGAAATACCGATTGCCTGCCGCCCAACAAGCTGCACGGCGGATAAGGGCCAGCGACTCACCGCTGCCGACTGACTGCATTGCTGCCAGTCATGTTCGTCAAAGTGCCGTCTTCGCATTGCATGCATTGTTTACCCGCGCTGATTTCTGCCGTCGTGTATGTTCCAGGCGCACGCATCCTGTGTTTTGTGCCCAAGGGACGTGCGCCGCCAACGGGACAGTTGCCCCCCACGTCCCCCCCATCATAACAGCGGGTAACACTTACTCCGAACACTTCATTTTCACGACGGTTGTTTGTTTCCAACTTTGTTTTCGCTAATTGGTGCATGCTCTTGAAGCGCGACGACTGGCCGCCGCAAGACGCCAAGCCCTGGCGCGCTATCGCTATGCCCTATCTTGGCAACAGTACTTGTTGACGACATACTGGGTCAGCAATTGACCCTCCGGTCACCAATAATGACTCGTTGGGAGAGGCCATCGGGACATGATTGCTGCCAAAAAGTGGAAGTCGCCCCCCGTTCTGCATGCTTTATCCACGACTCAAGGTTTGCTGCTGCGATGGGTGTCGCCCACTCTTACTACTGTACAAACTAGAATAAAAACCACGGACGGTGTATTCGCGCAGTATCCTTCTTCCCCAGAAAGCACTACATCAAAGCGGCCCTTCTGTTTCTCCAGAAGCCAAAACGCTGTAGACGCAGACGTCCGAGCCAAACGCACCACGGATAGTCTCAACACACGACACAAGCCAGAGACTACCCCTCACCACCTTCAACCATAACTCGAAACTGGATTACTCAGTTTGCTTGCAGAAATGGACTCCCACGCGTAATATAATTAGCCAGTATGAGCCGTTACTACGGCGGCTTGGCGCGACTTCCATTTAGCGCTACGTAGTACTGTAGAGGCAGGGCAAGCAGGGGTGCTAGTGGACGTACAGTACCTACGCGGGAGGGGGGTGTTTTCTGACATGCCCTGACAGATTTTCATAGATAAAATATTATTACGGCATGTTACCATAGATTCGGGCTTCTTAGATAGGATATTAGAAATTTTTTTAACATGCTAAAAAGTGTGATTTCCTTATAACATGCCGTAAAAACATGCCAGATAGTAAAATATGTCAGAGGGCATGTCAGAAAACACCCCCCTCCCGCGTAGGTAGTATTACAGTGGCGCGGGTCGTCCCGTCTGCCTAACGGTTTTCTAGAAGAATAGAAAACCCTCTTACACGCCAGCCAGGCCTTTCAGTAGAAACGAGTGTTTATTTCATTAGAGAGGATGTTTTCTTAGATTTTGTATCATCATTGGTGACATTTCCTGACCGCCAAAGTTATGTGTCCCTAAGGCGTCGGCACCCACCAGTAGTGCTCAAGGGGCTCCCAGTCACACTCGCCGTGGCCGTGACAATACACCACCACAACAGAGCAGACGACTTTACTCTGCCTCCCCAATTGCTAGCCCTCTACGCTCTGCTATATTTCTTTGATTTATCATGCGGCTCTTTTTTGATAATGTTGCCTTTGAGGCAAGTGAGGGGAATTGAAGAAGAGTGGCGGAAGTTCATGGTTCAGGACATGGCCATCGGGTGGCGGTACTTCCACGTTGTAATCAATACTGAAAACCGGTTCCTTTAATGCGCAGTTTTGCATGGAATTTGAGGATGGTGGCTCAGCCGTGATTCGATTCCCGAAAGCTGGCGCGACAATGTTTCCTGAGGTAAAGTTACGGAATGAGGTCGCCGTGATAAAGCTAATTCAGGAAAAGTCAACTAAAACGATCTCATTTATTCTTCATTAGCGATCAAGAGAAGAGAGTCCCCTTCAGATTGGGCAACTTATTATCATGGAATACGTTAAACATCACACCGATATGGGACAGGCACTGAACATTCCGGGGCGAAGTCTCTAAGATCCGCCAAACCTTGACCCTAATATTGACCCCGCCAAGCTTGAGACGCTATATCAATAGATGGCGGTCAATTTTACAGCTGTCTAGGCTGCAATTTCCAGTGATAGGCGCTTTTGAAGAGACTGATGACTGTACATGGGAGGTCACGCAACGACCCCTATCAATGTTTATGAGTGAACTCATACCGATTGGATCCTTGCCGCGTGCAAAACTACCCGAGTCTACATTTCAAGACTCGTCAGACTACTTCGAAAGGCTTGCGCAGTTACATTTTGACCATTTGACTCATCAGCGATGCGGTTGAGTCGGAGGAAGATGGTAAGCGCAAGTTTATCGGCTATGGTGTGATGATTTGCGACCTTCGAATATCCTTGTTGACAAGAATTTGCAAATCGTCGCCGTTGTCGATCTGGAATTCTCCTATGCTGCGCCAGTCGAGTTTTCGTTCGCGTCACCGTGGTGGCTGATTCTTGACCAGCCTGAATATTGGCCACAGGAAACTCTTGTTACCAGGAAGATGAAGCAGAGGAAAACAAGGGAATTGGTGTGGGAACTGGATGAGCCCCCTGTTCAGCGAGCGTGACTTACGAGAGCTCTGCAAGGTACTACGAGCGGCTAGAAATGCACTATTGATGAGTTCTTTTGCTTTTACGTGCGTGCGATCTTGCGGGATTTGGAAGCGAAACATGAGCCTTGCTTGTGATGATATGTCTCGTAAGGGTGCTATACTCCAATGAAAGAATTTAGGTTAAGCCGCTTCATATAATCTTTGCTAGATTAGATCAAAACGAAGGTCTTTCCCTGGGATGACCACAGTCTACAGAGCGCCCCAAAGTATGCCCGCAAGAGCATATACGGGAAATGGCTTGCTCCAGATTTTGATTACCTCTAAGGACTGCTGACGTCGATGTAGTCACTAGTGCTTCCATGAACCTCTAATACCTTCAGTTTGACCTATGCCAGCTGCAAGAAGCCGAAAACTTTGAACCGATTATCACCGTCTTTACGAATTTAGTCTTCCTATAGCTTATCTTCCTTCTATACGCCTCTGTGTTATATAGAGAAAAGAGTCAGTTTTCATGCAATATAGCAGCGAGAGAAGAGGGCCAGAGGCCGCATGATGTGTTCTCTCTATCCAAATGAATCAGAAACTCAAGCATGGGGTAGTACTTTGTTCCTCCTTTGGCCTCTGCGGCGAGAGTTGTCTCTACTCACCAGCAGCATCAGCAACTAAAACAACTCTGATGCTTTTATATGTTTACTGCGTCTCTCCATCATGCATTTTGGTGTCTGAAAACCCCCATCCAAACTTCATATTAGGGCCAATTTGTGAAGATTGCTGTGCCTGCGGAAATTCCGCCATCATACCGGGGTTCTTGAAACCAACACCACGTTGGGGCGGCGGGGATGATCACGTCACTATCGGCGACCGAAACAGACACAAAGGCTGGAAAGCAATACCAAAATGACTGTCATGAGCTTCCACCCGTATCTAACGGGCTTACTTCACTATAAGCAAGAGCACTATAAGCAGGAGGATTACTTCTTCTCCCCCGCAAGTGGAACTTGGCATCGGCCCTACAGCGTGCCGAGACCTGTCTTGGGCGCACTGATTCACTCCACACGGCACGGACAAGTGAGATTGAGTTTAATACGGGGTGAGAGTAGCGATTAGTCAACTTCGTTTCAAACGTCATACTTGAGTTTGTTTTTAACCCCATTTAGAGGAATCAACTTCGATACTGACGTAGGCCTCCCTCGAATGACGAAACTAAGCCTTCTGGACGAGTTTCGGAGACGTTGCGATCCGAGTCGTTTGTGGCTAGTTGAACGCCATGACATTGCGCATCAGGAGTTGACCCGTCAATGCAGTGAATCTTCAAGGTTCTTGGGGGGAGTTGCTGACACACCTTTTTTTCGACATGCAGCTCGAAGCAGTCGCACTTTTCTCCACGAGTCAGATGAGCCTATGATATGTTGATTAGTGCATGAAACGTATATCTTGTTAGTAAATCTCTACTTAAGGTTTTAAATATCATTTCTATCTATGTTTACAAGAGGACGATCATTAGGTTTGCTTTTTATCTTTGGGTCGCATTTTGCCGTATGTTCCTTCTAGACTCCCTTCTTTAGCCTGTCCAAGATCAGGGTAGCTAGCCCATTAGCGTTGACCCGATTGAACTTTCAATTCAAAGACGTACAAGCCGTCATAGACTCGCAGGACTAGAAGCACTCCGTTGGTGTCATCTGCAGTGGGAAAGTGACAAATATAGGCTGGTTACACCAAAGATAGTCGCAACCAACTATCAACTTTGTAGGCGGTGTTGTGATGTAGGAGCGCCGCCAGCGCCGCCACAATCGGCGCGGCTTGCAGAAGCCTCTCTCTTCGATCGTCGCCGCCAAGGCAAAGAGGTGTGTCTCACTGATAACGACCATCGACGTCGTTCCTCCCGCGTCGCAGCCAGTCGCAAATTGTCTCAGTGCGCAACATGGCACAGCCAGCTCAGGTGCCAACGCTACATAGCACATCATTGCCAGTCTAGACCGGGATCTGCGTTGCGCGATAACGTCATGTTTCATGCTTAAATTTTACAAAGCATTTGAGTAACCCACGATCAGCCCTGCACATGTGTCGGCGTGCTTTCTGCGTTGCTTTTCTTATTTATATATATTCTTTGCCCCCGACGTTTCAACGGGTTTCGCCATCCTGGATCACATTGTATTTCGAGTAATTCAAACGGCTTTGGGGGTATTAGGGGCACTGCGCATGGATAAGCCGGCCACGGGCGGCCCTTTGCGCCTGAGATGGGTGGTGAAGGCGGGTCACGACTCACCAACACCGGTCGCGCTCTTGGCAACAAGGCGCAGTAAGCATATTGGCCCTAGTGGCCTCTCGGAGTAGTACCCTGTTGTCCTCAATTCTTTGTCGAAGTTGTCTTCTGTCGCAGCGTGATTCGCCAAGAGCGGCTGCACGCCACCCCGTGCACTAACTTTACTGGATTGGATCTGCGCATCGCTGCCGGAGGCTGAGATTTGACTCCTTCCGGCTCCATCTCGCCAAGACGGGTTGCTGAGATGGGCGTGCGGATGCCAACACTTTCGGCAATTGCCCGCGTCTTTGCCTATTTTTTATCTCTTGTTCTGTTCAGCCACGCAGATCCCTCACCGGTTTGTACCGATAGCAAACGATCCCTGGCAGCTGATCGTTGGCTCACGGGAGGACAAGGACTTGAATGTCAAACCTCGCCCGTATGCATGCAGAATAAGCTTAATCTTTTGGTGGGGGCCACAAGGTGTACGCGCAACACCCAAGCTTGCACCAACACAATGTCTCAGCACAGATGCGAGAGTGGAATCTCAATATCATGCGCCGTTCTTGGCATTAGGCACATAGGCCCTTTGTGCCCCCGGTTTGGGCGTCCCAGGATTGCCCAGCTGTTTGATAACAAACTGGACTGGGGGCGTATAATAGGGGCAGGATCTGTCTTCAATCTGGGCCGTCATTTCCGTAGGCAGACTTTTTTTTTGTATCTAGCACTCTTTTATACCTTCACTTTACACAGGCCAAAGCGGTTCTGTCAGGTCATTTAATAAAGACACATCATGGACGATGTTGGGCCCGGTTCGCCCAAGTGCCTCAAATATGCACAATTCACATCGCATCTCGGACGGTGGCAGTTCAAGGTGATATACTGGACATTGTTCATCACAAACTTGCTACTTTTATTCTTCGGATCATACATATATATCAAGTGAGAAGCCTTCCATCTTGCACTTAGCTGTTGCTAACCAGCTTCAGAGCCCAAGATGCCCTGTCAAAATATACCGAATACCCCGGCAAGCTGCAAAAGCGGCTTCGAATATGCATCGGCATATGCACAGGCTGCGTGCTATCCTCGACTGTCATTGTAATTATGGAAGCCTATGCATTGTTGGCTCTACAATTCTGCGACGGCGAGGACCTCATGTCCCTGTACTGGTCGACATGGACCATGATCCAGGTCGGCTCACTCATTGCCATGGTCGGCGTCATTCTCGCCATGGTACATACGCTACGGGATAAAAGGCACCCGTGAGTACTCTTTGGTCAATACTGCGACGAATTCCGCGGCATCCCTAACAGGTTATAGGCCTTGGGCGCTGGCACTGGGCACACCAGTCTTGGTCATTGCAGGGTTGCTGCACATGTGCTACCTATGCACAAAGGCGCGGTTCCAGAGCCTGCGAAGGAAACCTTCGGCAGATACGGAAACAGAACCACCATTCAGTAGAGTGTACGTAAACAAATGAATCGTCCGTGGACGAAAAGCTAACGCCGACAGCAACACTATTGGCCCCAGCTCCAGTGATTCAATAGACGAAACCATAAGAGGCGAGTTTATTGGTTTTACGGTAGAAGGAGGCCCAATAGTGCGATTTACAAACACCGACGGCGTCGACGTTCCGCAAGGCGGCGAGCTATTGGGGCGTTGTGGTACAAATAGCGTACTAGTTTCTTATCGCAGAGATTCCGTTCGCTTCTTGACGGACGATCAGGAGAGCAACCGAGATACACAAGAAAAAGCATAGATAGGACCCAGCCTGAAATTTTAGTAGCGAATCATGACCATCAACGAAGACGATTGACACTTATTTTTTTTTTTAATCGTCCGATGATAGTGCGGATAGCAACCTATTTTCTACACACGATGATTGAGGCGACAGTGGCGGCAGTGGCAGTATTAGCGCCAGCAATTGTAGTAGCGCCGACAGAGACATTAGCGGCAGGGCTTAGGTACCTGCAAATTTTACACCATGCCCGGCCACAACCTTTTAGCCCTCAGTAGCACAGCTATATGCTTACCTACCTGCGAGAGGACTTCTACTGTGGGTAGCATTGATTTGGTCCATGCTGCCAAGCTCTCTACGTATTGTCGGCTCACTACGTAAACGGGAATGGTTGCGAGTCTGGCTTTTGATGATGATTAGAAATGCATGTACGTATGAGTGGTGGTGGGCGGGGTCATTTGGGTTGGTGGGTTTGGCGGGGCAAGTATCTTGGTAGTTATGCCTGTTTGTAGATTGCGTTGTCGGACTGCTTGCCAATTCTAAACTAATCAAGCTACAACATTCTGTTTTTGCGCCGCGATCTCTGCACCGTCGACGACACGTACTAGGCGGCCATTACACCTCGATTTTGGGTTCATTTTGTTTCTGCCAGCCTGAAACCCTCCGTCGCCGCAGCACTTGTTGCAGCGCCATTATGGGCTTGGACAAGGTCAAGCACGTTGTGCTGGTAAGTCGCCTCATCCGGCTTCATTACGCGTCGCTGACAACGCAGATCCTCTCCGGCAAAGGCGGCGTCGGCAAGTCATCCGTCACAACACAGCTCGCCCTATCGCTCGCGCTTGCCGGGCACTCGGTCGGGATCCTCGACATCGATCTGACCGGGCCCTCGATCCCGCGAATGCTCTCGATCGAATCGTCAAAAGTCACACAAGTGCCCGGGGGGTGGGCGCCCGTGCTCGTGCAGGCCGCCGACGCAGCGACCGGGTCCGGCAGCCTCTACGCCATGAGTCTCGGGTTTCTGCTTCCGCAGCGCGGCGACGCGGTCGTCTGGCGCGGGCCGAAGAAGACGGCCATGATCCGGCAGTTCTTCAAGGACGTGCTGTGGCCCGAGGTCGACTATCTGCTCGTCGACACGCCGCCGGGGACGTCGGACGAGCACATTTCGCTCGCGGAGACACTGCAGCGAGACGCGCGCCCGGGGCAGGTGTCGGGGGCGGTGGTGGTAACGACGCCGCAGGCCGTGTCGACGGCTGACGTGCGCAAGGAGCTAAACTTTTGCTCCAAGACGAATATACCTGTGCTTGGCGTTGTGGAAAATATGAGCGGCTTTGTGTGTCCACACTGCTCAGAGTGTACCGATATATTCGGTTCTGGGGGCGGCAAAGCAATGGCAGAGGAGTTTGCCGTCAAGTTCCTCGGGGCCGTGCCGATGGATGCGCAATTTATTACGTTGGTGGAAGAGGGGAGGCGGCCGCGGTACCCGGTGGGCACCCAGGTGAATGGAGAGGATATCTCGACGGAGCAGGTCAACGTCGATGATGCGGGTTCCTTGATGGAAAAGTACAAGGATTGCTCGCTGTATCATGTGTTCAAAGACATAGCGCACGGGCTGGTGGAGGGGTCAACAAGCGGATGAACAAATACGGATTGAAAGATACCATTACATATAGACGGCTGGAGTTTGGCAATATCGTTATCAATGAGAAATGACACTTGAGGTATGGGATCGTGACTCACGGTGAGGGAAAGCCGAGCGGCGTATATGAAAAGCCAAAAAAGAGTACATAAGTATTCCCATCCGCCACTTGATCCAGCGACAGAAGCCAAATTTTAGGATATCCTCTGTCCTTGGACCTTCGATCTCTATCATAAATAAGAGCCTTTTACAACCCATAAAGCAGCGGCGCTATGGTGCAGACGGCGCTACTGGTGGCACACTGAGTCACAAGCCCAGTCGCACGGCGCTCGGGGTAGTTGGTAATAGGATGCCTTGTGTAAGCCCTGCCTGCAACATGGAGGAGGAGATACATGCCGTCAGGCTAGTATTTGAGCTGATGGCCATTCACGCATGCCATTTGCCGATGCGAATCACTGATGCCTATGCACGCAAATGCACTCGCCTACCTCGGAACGGGCTGCTGCGAGGCACTGGCACATCAGCCCCAAGGCAGAAAAAGTTACATCCGTTGTCACGACGCATGAAATGTCTAGAACTCAGCTCAGACGGCGCTTCCAATGGGATGAGAGTCTGCGACGAGTGATGAATAAGGTAGGTAGCTAGCCGTGCCCGCCCCCTCTCTCGGGTACCCAAGTACGCAGGGGTTCAAGAATTTTTCCCGCTTCAGTGGGGACGTCACCACTCGCCCAACGCCCGAATATTGGACACACAGAAATCTCATCCAGCTCTCGTGCCAACTTTCTGGCTTCTTGCATTGCACAGCCATTGTCTCCCGAAAACAACACACAATCAGACACACATACGCGCCCTGTACCCTGCGGCTGCGAGTTTCCTGCTACCTTGCTCTGACTCCTTGTTCACTCGACTTCTGCAGTGCTCTACACTCTGCGTACAAATTTTCACCACTTTGCGCCTTTTGTGGCCCGCCACGAAAGATAAACAGTCCTCTTATTCCCCTCATCTTTGCCTTGGACGACAGCTAGACCTGCTTGCTGAATCTCCTAGCCCATCGGCACGCAATACGCTTCGCTTTGCTTCGCTCTGCTTCGCGTTTTGCTATCCAATGTTGCAAGCCGTCTGCTAAACTCCCGAGCTTGCTCATCTACACCACGACGGCCGTGACCGCCTCGACTGTCGCCCGTCCGCGAATCTTTCACCATCTCCATCTGCACTTCTATGCGTCCAGCGGACCCTCTGCGCTTCCTATTCAACAGACCGTCAAAGTATGCCAATCACAAACTCACCACGCCGCATCCGAAACACCCCCGCTAACGTGTTTGTCTTCTGTAGGCCTCGATAGCACGACTCTTGCTACATACCCCGCTTACCGTCCGCATCACCACCGTATTATCCTTTCAAAAAGCAGATCCCAAAGTCTGCTAGCTCCGATACTCCCCCATAGGTATCGGACTGCAGCCTAATTGCCACAATTCCTCCCGAGAAGAGGTTCAAGCACTCCATCTTCCGACCTCCCTAACGTCCCCTCCGTGACGTTGTCAATACCCCTTCCCACCAACGCATTGCTGCTGGCTCCGCCAGCGCTCGAGACTCAACACTTTCCTGTGGGCCTACTCTCTCAAGCAGACGCCGCAAAGTCTGTTTGAGCGGCAGCTAGTGCTCCGCGGACTCTGCCACACGGGCAAAGAATCTGTCAACGAACAAATCCTCAAACAATCACCAACCGGCCGACATCTCTCGCCGCTATCATGGTCCAGTACTCAGTCCCGAGCAACTATACCTTTTCTCCGTCCTCGGCTACTCCTCACCTGACCATCAACCACGATGTTGTTGCCGATCTGGACTCAAGCAACGCCTTTGAGGGCCCGGAAAAGCTTCTAGAGGTTTGGTTTGCGCCCAGCGCCGATGCTCTACCTGTCAATGCCTCTCCTCTCGGTCTCAAGGCTGTCGACAAGGAGACTTGGGAGTCCATGCTTGACATGGTTCACTGCAAAGTTCTCTCCGTTCTCGAGTCCGAGACTGTCGACGCCTACCTCTTGTCCGAGTCGAGCATGTTTGTCTTCCCCCACAAGCTGATTCTCAAGACTTGCGGTACCACTACACTTCTTCTTGGTCTTCAGCGCCTTCTCCATATTGCTGCTGCCAATGCCGGCTTCCCGTTTAGCAACGCCAGCTCCGTCGACAGCATTCGCGCTGCCGCTACCCCGTACCGCGTCTTTTATAGTCGCAAGAATTTTCTCTTCCCCGATCAACAGCGCGGCCCTCACCGCAGCTGGAAGCAGGAAGTCAAGTACCTCGACGATATGCTCGGCCACGGAAGCGCTTACATGGTCGGCAAAATGAACGGTGATCATTGGTACCTCTACCTAACCCCGCCCAACCAGGAGCTCACTCCCCCCATCACGCCTCAGTCCGAGACCAATGAGAAAATCATCGAAACCGACGACAGCCCGGATCTTGGTCTCATTGAGTCGAGCGGTGATGAGCATGTTGACGAGACCTTGGAGATTCTCATGACTGATCTTGATCCTGAGAATGCAAAGCAGTTCTTCCTTTCGCACGCGAGTGCGGTCGCTTGCGATAGGATGGCTGCTGAGAACAAGGCTCGCTGCTCCGCAATCCATGAAGATAGTTCTGAGCCGCTGGATGAAGTTGACGTCTTCAGCAACGGAAGCGACTCTGACTTGCACGATGAAGTCAACACGCCTGTGGTTGACGAGTCTCTCACCACCGAAGGCCACGCTCTTGGCACCGTCATCTCTGACAACTGTGGACTGGCGAATGTCTACCCTACCTCGGTCTATCCCGATGCCCGCATCGACGCTTACCTTTTTAGTCCCTGCGGATTCTCTGCCAATGGTGTCGTGCCGGCCCCGCCCAATGCGGACGGCGAAAGCAAGGCTTGCCACTACTTTACCGTGCACGTCACCCCTGAGGACGGTTTTTCCTATGCTTCGTTCGAAACCAATGTGCCCGGCGGACAGAACGGTCGTGACACTGCGGAAATTATTGAGCATGTGGTTGACATTTTCAAGCCGGGCCGCTTCAGCGTCACGCTTTTTGAAGCCAAGGGCCGCCGGGCCAACCCCTACGGCGCCGGTGCTGACCGAATTCGCGGTCTCGCCAGCAAGCGTCTCGCTGACCCTGTCCCTGGCTACAAGCGCGTTGACCGAATTGTGCACGACTTTGACGACTATAACCTCGTCTTTCGTTTCTTCGAGAAGGATGGCTTCGCAGGTCCAAGGGGTGCTCGTGTTGGGGAGGAGTAAATCGGCCTTGCGGTCCGAAGGATGGACGCTTAGTTGGTCTTTTTTTGATCCATCGACCAAAGATGACCTGGCACCCGAGTGCCATTTGAGTTGCAGAATCGCTCCTTTGAATGGGTGATGAGCTGCTCTTCACGTTTACTTTCTAGTCTCTCATTTTCATCACGATTTGAGCTCTCGGCCAGCCGCTCATCGACCCCATTGCGCCTCGTAACGGCTACTGCAACGTGCCTATGAGTTCTGTTTTGATTTACGACTGCATATTAGCAATATCACCATCATTTTCTGTCACATAATTATACCTGTAGATTCAATTGTTGTCAACTAAAACTGGCGTCAGCCCTCGTGATTACTTGAATTGCGTCTGGTGCGTTATCGATAAGCTCGGTGACCCACTTCATTTTTCTGTCGGCCGAAATTTCTGCCACTCAAAATTTTTTAAACTCGAATTTGAGAGACAAGTCACCATCTTGAGAATATTTTTTGCACGAACAATCATACGTCGCAGGATAACCCAATCGCACTTCTACTCATCCGCTCTATCATCGAATTCGACACACTACCACACCCAATTCGCCGCCATGCATCTCATGTACACCGTCGACGACAAGGGCAACCGCCTGTACACACTCAAAAAGGTGGCCCACGGCCAAGTCACCAAGAGCGCTCACCCGGCACGCTTCTCGCCCGACGACAAGTGGTCGCGCCAGCGCGTTACCCTGAAGCGTCGCTTCAACCTTCTTCTGACCCAGCAGAGTGCGCTTTCTTCCCCCAAAGCCTTGGCCGTCGTGAAAATTGGATAAAGCTGACTGTTGACTACAGAGGACGAGGAGTAAATCGGGCCTGTGCGTAGGCTTTTCGCGCAATCACGCATATTGCACACACACACACACACATACACAAACACGAGGTGAAGGAGGGGGAGGGGAGAGCAACTTCAAAGCGTAATGCGTAGAATCTAGCTCTCGTAGATGGCGTTTTGGGAATTTGCTTTTTACATGTCCTGTTCAGTTGGCTGGATTTTGACTGCTCTCATACAATTTTTTTTCCCCTTGGCGTCTACGGAATGTTTTCGCAATGATAAAACACTGCAAAACTCATCACTACTGCCAGAATTCAATGTGGTTTCTGTAGAGTGTCTATTTCCCATCATCATGATATTGCTTGCAAAATGCTCTATAAACCACCCAAGCTGTTGCCCATCCATCCATGTAAAACTTTTGACATCCGATTCATAATGCATTGCTTGTTCCTTTCCCTTTTCCTTTTCCACTGTTTTTTTTTGCCTTTGTTCCATCATTTGATTGAATCATGGCTACCTACATTCATCTTCGACGGCGAGAGTTGATAGCTCTGCCAGCCCCAACGCGTATCTTACCACCCCCCGAGCGATCTCCCGTCAGGATGCCCGGCAGAAACTCATCATCCATCAGATCCTTCTTCTTCTGCCTCTTCTGCGCATCCGCCGCCTTGACATACTCCTTCTGATCTTCCGCGAGCAGCAAGCCCGCGCCCCAATTGTTCTGCCCGCCCGCGTGCTTGGCCAGACGCCCGTGGGGCGAGCCGTGCACCGGTTTGGGCACGCTGTAGACGTTGCCACGGTTGTTCCACTGGAAGCCCTTCTTCATGTGTAGCCGAAAGTTGCCCTGCTCGTCGGTGGAGCAGCTGGTGCGAATGAGCGTCGGCTGGCCGCAGCTCGGGCAAAACTGCCGCTCCATGTCCTTGGTCACCTTGAAGCAGCCGTGGCAGCGTAGCACCCACGTCTTGAGCTGCGTGATGCGGGCAAAGGTCGGCGTGACGAGGTTGAGGTTCATCCGGAGGGCAACGTTTTGCATGGCAAAGTCGGAGGTGAGCACGGCGGCCTGCAGAGTGCGCTGCGGGCTCTTAGACGGGGTTGAGCCGTTGTCCTGGCCTTTGTGCTTCTTGACATTGGACGGCGTGATCCAGCCGCCGTCGTCGTCGGACGCCTCCCCGTCGTCCTTATCCTCGTCTTCCTCTATCACGACGTTCTCGGCGGCGACTTCCTCTTTAGCAGGTGTGGTCTCTTCGGCATGGTCCTTAGCATCAACCTTCGGGGAGACGTCCGTGTTTGCAGCATCTTCTTCTGTCTCTGCGGCATGGGCAAGATTGAGCTTCTCCAAAGCTTCGACTGGAGCCTCCGTGGCCGGGTAAACCGCACCCTCTGTCTTCTCTACAGCAGAACCCACTGCTGAAGTCTCGACAGCCTCCGACGTTCTCTGGGGAGGCTTTCCATTGACCTGCTTTTGGTTTGGCGAGCTTCGCAACCGCCAGTCGCCGCCATTGCGCTCGCACTCCAACTCGTACCCGAGTGCCAGGACCTCGATATCCGGCTTACTCAGGACTCCAAGGTCACCCGTCTTACGCGCAAACTCGCGGATAATGCCCAAGCTCCTGGGATGCGGCGCCCGCACCGTCACAAATGGTAGCAGCTGCGTCTCCACGCGGGTCCGTGTCGCGGCGTCGCGGATCTCGGGTACCACGGACGGCAGGATGTATAGTTGTTCGGCCTGCGCGAGCAGCGCACTCACAGTCGGATCGTTCTTGATCAAGGGACCTGTGTCGAGCACCAGGCTATGGATGGGTTTGCTGGTCGTCGTCTTGGTGGTCGTCGTCGTCGTGGGCACGGCGGGGGCCTCGCTTGGAGGGGCCTGTGGCGGGGTGGCCATGGTGTTGCTGGTACTTCAGCGGCGAGCAACCAGGAGATGTGGCGTGTAAGTATGTGTGAAGAAGTGATTGAGAGTCGGTGAAATGTACAAAAAGTAACAGGAGTTGTATAGCAGGCGGCTGCGTATTCAAATCTGCTGTTTCTTCAACCTTGATGCCGCACAATGTCGATTTGGTGATAAAAATGTAGTGGGGCAAAAAAAAGATGATGGATAAGGCTTATCGGTCGGAGTGTTGACACGTGACGCATGCCAGTTGCAGAGGCGAGAGCTTGTGCGCAGAGTCACTATTCACAGTTCTCAAAGCAGAGGAGGAAAAAACGAGGATAAAGAAAATCAAGTTTAATCTCTTGACCACATCTATTGCTATCACGACGCGGAATGCTTCTGCTGGTGGGCGCAGCTGCAGCTCGATAATTGCCTAGCTAAAGTGCAGTTAGGCCGTTATATGTAGATACAAGGGCGCATCTGCATCAAGATCCTGCAGGCACTTTGATTATCAATAAATGTGGAGCGAAAACGCACAACACGTACCATGTCGTTGACGCAAATAAACTGAATCGGTTGAAAACGCCTGTCAGTATGCAGAATAGCGTAGGCTGCTCATTCCGACGCAGTGCTGCCAGCAAACAACCAGTGAGCACACAGACTTGATTGGCCAACTTGTCTTGCCAGCGCGGCGACTATCACGGCTAGCAGAACTAATAGATACTAGCCGTGGACATTGTTCTCCCACTTTTCGTTGAGCGGGCACGGCAGGCAATACGTTTCTTACGGCAGCCGACATTTCCGGGCATGCCCACAAGTCGTAAGCCACACTCATCGCATGAGTATCAAGCGCTGTAAAATCACGTCAGCCAGAAGAGCTGGCGGGCAGAGAAACATTTTGTCGTCAAGATTGATTAGTAGGGCCAAAAATATGCTGCTCACAAGATTGCGACCTCGCACTCGAGGCTGGTTGGTGTGCTGTCGAGCGACTGCGCGAATGAGACGTTTCTCATTTCGCAGCCAGCGGGGTAGCGCCGTGATGCCCACCCAATTGTTGATGATGGCAAGCTCGACGACGAGAACTTGGCAGACTACGGATACCATGAAAATGTTGGGGTAAAAGTGCGGAATTTTCGTAGCACGCGTCCAGCTGCGGCTTAGGGAAATAGTAAAAAAGTCTGGAGACCCCGCAGATCATCGACGTGGAGGTCTTGTGGTGTGCCTCAGTCGGACAGTAACTCCGCCAGCATTACAGAACTATGAGATTTTTGTGCCTGTTTTGTGTCTAACGCCGATACACACGACTCATGCCGCTGCAGATTACAATAGAGGCCCCTGGCTAGACTCGGTCATAGCGCCAGCCTCAATGCTTTCAAGACTGTTTCAAGGGCCCGTATGCGGGATAGCCTAGAAGAGGGTCTAGAGAGCACTTGAAAATTTATTTTAGATTTATTTAGATTTATTTTAGGGAATTAGTGCGTTCAATGTTACTCTGTACCCAGCACCCATCAACCCAGGCCCAGGTGCCGGGTTGTCAGAAGGCTTGGCTATCCCGCCGCTGCCCTGCCAAGGCCGCTGCCGCACGACCTGTACTGCGTGACATGGTGAATGAATGACAAAGCCGCAGCGCCGCGCACATGTTCCGCTGTGGAATTGATTCCGAGTAGTCTTGATCAGTGATCATGCCTTCCCGATGGGACAGTTGATGCTGACGAGTAGGAAATGCTGTATTACATAATTTACATGACGTTGAAGTTTCTGGCGCGGAGCAATTCATGCTGATCTGCTCGCCCCCCCAACTTCGTCATGCACGACCACTGCCCTGTCATCCATCGCCACTAGTTATTACTCTTGTCATCTAATAAACCCGCAGTTGGCCGGGCGGGTCATTCTCTCGCCTGCAGCGAGAAAGATGTGTTCCAAAAGTCTTTTGCCTCGATGCTTCCCCACGTTGCATCGTGGAGAGTATGAAGTTTTTCAAGAGAATAATCCGGATGATTAATTATCGCGTACATAAAACATGGGCAAATGAAGAAGAGAATTACCTTGCAATCTATTTTCGTGGCGTCGTGAAAGCCCACGGCATCCACAGCGGAGCCGGGCTGTTAGTGATAGACTGATCCGTACCTTACCTACCTCTGCGTGCTCTGGCACTCTGGTACCTAATTACAGTGACTGGTCAACTCGAGATGCCGCGTGGCGCACCTCCATGACGCTTGCGCAAACACTGAGAGACGCCCCCAAACCCCCCGCCCCCCGTTCCGTCCGCTTCCAAAAGTCTTCTGTGCAGGTGTGTGTTTGGTGGCGCTGGGCGGCGGTCGCGTCGCACGTACAAAATTGCTAGAGGCCGTGTTTCCGAGAAAGCCACAAAACTTGGCAGGCCGCATCGGGGAATTCTCTGGGCCATAGTGCGACGGTGTCGGAAATCGGCTAGGCAAAGGCGGCTACTAGGAGAAATTTTTTTTTTCACTGGCGTTTTTTCCGACGTCAAGACGACAATGACAGAACAACAAATAGCGAATGAGTAGGCATGACTGACAGCGCACACTCGAATCAGATGACTCGAGAGTGGTGGGCAGCGTAAATGGTCCCATAAAAACAAATTTTATACCGAGTAGGGGGGTTTGGGGCTTAATATTTTCCCCAGAATCGCACCGTCCGACGACTTTATTCGGTGGGCTAGGGGCAGTGGGAAACGAGGCATTTTGGATCCCAATGGCAAGACTTTGGCTTGATATTAGGTAGTTGCCAATAGTTATTGGGGTCCTGTTCCCCATTCTTCGCCGCGCAAGTGTAACGGGCCCTCGCCAGCGCGAGAACCAAGGCGCCCCCCCCCCCCCTCTTTCCTTTGCCCTGATGCCTGGCCTCGCTGGCTGTTCGCGGTCCACACACTATTACCCTCTTGAAAGTGGGCATTACCACATCAGCAAGGTCATGGGCTGCTTTGGTTGCCCAACTGGCCGAGTCCAATAACGCCAATGTGACATTGAGAAGCGAATGGTGGCTATGGAGTGTGCCCGGCCTGGGTGGACGCGGACTTTTCGCCCTCTTTTCTCCTGCCTGGCAGCAGCCTGCCCGGCACTACTATGCTTTTGGGGTGCATGCTCGCCGCCCCCCCGCCCCCTGGAATTTGAATATTCGTTACGAATAGTTTCCATAAAATTTCGCAGCCTGGTGCAAATCGTCGTCGTCGTCGTGGAAGACGAGCCAATGAGCAGCACGGCATCTCGGGCGAAAGCATCTTTTGTAATATCTGCGCCGTCCGAGGGTTGCGGGGGAGGAGAGAGAGGGAAAGAGGGCGAGACAAATTCAGCCCAGCCCAGATCCGGGGTATTTTGGTGTCGTCAGTGGCAACCAAAACAGTTCATTCCTTGTCTCACCGCGTCGTCTCTTGGGAACTACGAATGCCGCAAGCGCCGACTAGGAGAGACACACACACACGCTGTAAATAGAGAGACCAACGCTAGAAACGGTACAATGCAACATGCACAGCATGCAAACGTCAAGAGGGATGGGAAAGCAGTGAAATGGGATGGGCAATCAGCAGGCAAAAAGGGAAGAATTGGCAACATATTATTTCAATATCGTCTGACCAGGTGGCTCTCGTCCAGTCTTGCTGATAACGCTGCTCCAGCCAAGCTGGCCCACTGTCATTATCACCTAGTCAGCTGTCGGATTAGGGCAAGCAGGTCCTCTCAACTTTTTCACCTTTTCTCTCTCTTTCTTGTTTCCCTTTCCCTGTCAATTGCATCTTGTTACAAATCTCCCTTTTCCTCTCTACATCCTCCGCCCGGCGCTAGGCTTACTTTTCCAATTCCCTCTTCTGGGCATCAGACTAACTAAAGCCTCCCCCCCCCTGCTTCGGTTCTAGCCTCAGCCTGCAAGCCTCCTCCCCACCACCACACCTTCTACCTTTGAGTGCCCCCCCGGCCCTTGACGCTAAAAGGCATTGTTGGAGTTGTCATCTGGGCTTTCCCCAAACTTTCCGGGACGAACACGGTTTTTGTTAAATACGACTCTGTTCCTCTTCCTCCTCTCTGATCTTCCCCCACACTCTTCCGCATCTTTGCATCCTTTTTTCATACCAAAGTCACCCAAGCCCTTCCTTCCCCTGCTGTGTGTAAGTGTGGTGGACGCCTATCGAGACACACTATAGCTTCCGACTTTTCCTACTTTGTATTCATTACACAGTTCTTAATACAACAACACTCACTACTGCGGTTTTATCTCATCATCATGTCGGGCACGGTTGAGAAGCGCGATGGTGCTGTCTCAGACAGTTCCATCTCCAAGAAGCAGGCCGACTCGTCGCAGGATAACAGTGTCATGGGAAATGAAATCTACGGTGAAATCACCGAGTACGACGAAAACCTGTCGCGCGCCGACCTCGAAAAGCAAAAAACCGCCCAGGGGGAGGCGCATTTCAGCCGTCTCGGCTGGAAGCGCCTCACCATTATCCTCATTGTCGAAGCCATCGCCCTCGGCTCTCTCAGCTTGCCCAAGGCCTTTGCCAACCTCGGCATGGTTGCCGGTACCATCGTCTCCGTTGGACTTGGTCTCTTGGCCATCTATACCTCTGACGTCGTTGGTCAGGTCAAGATCAAGTTTCCCGAAGCTGCCCACTATGCTGATGCCGGTCGCCTCATTGCCGGTCGCTTTGGTTATGAAGTGATTGGTGCCATGTTTGTCCTGCAGCTCATCTTTCTGGTTGGTTCTCACTGTTTGACGGGCACCATTGCTTTTGGAAACATCATCGACATTACCAAGACTGGCACCTGCTCGCTAGTTTTCGGTGGTGTGTCTGCCATTATCCTACTCATCTTAGCCATTCCTCCGTCCTTTGCCGAAGTTGCCATTCTCGGATACATCGACTTTGTCTCCATTGTTCTGGCCATTGGCATCACCATCATTGCCACCGGTGTCCAGGCTTCCAAGTCGCCTGGTCTGCACAACGTGCCGTGGTCTGCTTGGCCCAAAGAGGACCTTAGCTTTGCTGACGCCTTCATTTCCGTCACCAACATTGTATTTGCCTACTCCTTCTCCATCTGCCAGTTCTCTTTCATGGACGAAATGCATACGCCAACCGACTACAAAAAGTCCATCTGGGCCCTTGGTCTCATCGAAATAAGCATCTACTCGCTGACTGGTGCTCTCATTTACGCCTTTGTCGGTCCTGACGTCAAGTCTCCTGCTCTACTGTCCGCCGGCGACACCGTCTCGCGAATTGCTTTTGGTGTCGCCCTGCCTGTCATTTTTATTTCCGGCTCCATCAACACCACTGTCGTCGGCCGGTACATTCACGGCCGTGTCTACAAAAACTCGGTCACGCGCTACATCAATACGCCCAAGGGCTGGGCCACTTGGTTGTTTCTTGTCTTTGCCGTCACTGTCTTGGCCTTTATCATTGCCGAGTCTATTCCTTTCTTCTCGGATCTACTATCGATATCTTCGTCGCTCTTCGTCTCCGGCTTCACCTATTACTTTCCTCCCATCATGTGGGTTATGCTCATCAAGGAAGGTCCTGTCTGGGCTCCCCACAACCGCGTTAAGGCTTTGCTCAACCTGCTAGCCTTTGTCGTTGGCCTCGTTGTGCTGGTCGGAGGCACTTACTCTAGCATCGTTGACATTGTAAGCAAATTCGAATTACAACCTGATGAGGACAAGCGCTAACCATGTCCAGATGCACAACTACAGTCTCGGCAATGTTGGCAAGGTTTTTACTTGCGCGCCCATCGGATAAGCAACACGAATATTCTCACGAATTACACGAGGTAGCACATCTATATCTTTGTTTTTTTAGCGATTTATATCAACACCACTAGTGGTTAGTTGCATGATTCCAGAAATGAATCAGATTATACCCCACGATGCTTTGCCGCTACCATTCGCGTAGCTCGCCTCCAGGCCCAATGAAGCCTGGAGACACCCATGGCTCAGCATTCTTGCTTGCTTCCATGACTCGCTGCTCGTCAACCTCAATGCCAAGCCCGGGCCCAGTCATGAGATTGACGTAACCATCTTCAACCTGCCAAATCTCTGGGTTCTTGATGTAGCTCAGCAGGTCATATCCCCCTACATTGTAATGAATGCCGAGACTCATTTCCTGAATGGCAAAATTCGGCGTCGCCGCATCCACCTGCATGCACGCCGCGAGCGCAATCGGCCCCAGCGGACAGTGCGGCGCAATCGGCACATCGTACGCCTCAGCCATGGCCGCAATCCTGCGCAGCTCCGAGATGCCGCCCACATGGCACAAATCCGGCTGTAGCACATCCACGCAGTTGGCCTCGAGAAAGGGTTTCACGTCCCATCTTGAGTGCAGCCGCTCGCCCAGCGCGACCGGAATCGTCGTCAACCCCGCGAGCGCCGCCACGCCCTCGACGTGCTCCGCCAGCAGCGGCTCCTCGATGAACAGCGGCCGCAGCGGCGCCAGCGCCGCGGCTAGCTGCTTGGCCATTGGTCGGTGCGCGCGCCCGTGGAAATCGACGCCGACGTCGAGGCCGAGCGCGCGGACGGCACGCACGCGCTCGACGCAGCTGTCGAGCGCAGAGGGCGAGTCTAGCCACCCGAGGTCCGAGGTGCCGTTCATCTTGACGGCCGTGAAGCCTTGAGCTTGGCGCGCGCGCGCGGCGCTTTTGACGGAGGCGGGGCGGTCGCCGCCGATCCAGGCGTAGACTTTGAGCTTGGTGCGCAGTTTACCGCCGAGGAGGTCGTAGATTGGCACGCCGAGTTTCCGGGCTGCAGGAGAAGTTGGGTCAGTGGACGGGGGACGGGACGGGTTGGGCGGACGGATGGTACCTTTGAGGTCCCAAAGGGCAATGTCCAGTCCGGACAGGGCACTCAGAAAGACCGGGCCTCCACGGTAAAACGTCTTGCGCCATGACAGTTGCCAAATATGCTCAATGTCGCTTTTGCAAGTATTAGCACGGGGTGTTGTTGACGGGAAGCGCATCAAGGAAAAAAAACTTGCTCTGCTTCGAGTCCGACATATTGATCTATCCATGCGTCGAGACATCCTTCTACTGCTTGAGTATGGCCCTCCAAAGATGCTTCACCCCAGCCAATGTTGCCTGCGTCGTTGGTGATTTTGACAAAAAGCCAGCGTGGGGGTACCCGGTAGTACTTGATGTCGGTGATTTTGCCCATTTTTGAAGCTAGGTAGAGGAACGATTACAGTGTTTGAAAGGAAATTGATCTAACTGATGTACAGTATGTAAGTTTTATTATGACTTTCCCAGAGTTTTGTTCGTCGTGTTCCCCCACGTATTGGGTTGTTGAATCGTGGGGGTGTCGCCCCTCAATTTCGCCTGTCGACGGGTTGAACCCCGATTTCGGACAGTTCGCCGCTTATACCGATGGAGGGTCTTTAACTAATGAATAGAGGCTCAATTCCCTCTTAGACACAATAAACCGAATCTCTGGTCCAAGTGAACCTCTACGGATCTTTTAGCCCCTCGCTTTGTACCTCCTACTAGCATCTTATGTACGTCGCCCCCCTTGTCGGTACCAGCCTGGCATACAAGACTTACCCATCTCACTTAGTATTCTTCGAATACCCAATAAAGGATTCCGGTTACCTACCCGACTATATAGGTGAAGACTCGCTGTTTCCTAGCAAGTCGTGTCCCGCCGTATATCTATACTTGTCCCACTGGAGATCGAGCCACTCCTGCCGTCCTAGGCTTTCGAACAAACTCATGACCTCCTCGCTGGGTCTCCAGTCGCCGACCTGCCACTGTACCACCGGTGGTATTGGTGTCGCAGCAGCAGCATCGCCGTCTTTCTGCTTCTCACTCCCACGCCCAGCAATGAACTTGACACCCCATTTGTGGCCCATCTTGGTCATCAAAGTCTTGAGTGCGCGGGAGACGTTATCACCTTGCAAAGCGCCGCCTCGCCTGGTAGACGCGCCGAACTCTGTCCAACTACATTTCCGATTGGTGTGATACTGGTTATTTACACTGCACAATGGGTATCTCGAGATGAGCCAACTTGGGGAATCAATTCAAAATTATCTAAATTAACTCCCCATTTTTCTGTTTCGACTCTTCTTCCTCCTTTCTTCACACTGTTATACCTTTTGACTAATTTTTATAGGCTTGGAAACCTTTGGGCAAGCTACCTGGTGGTTCCTGAAATCTGTCCGCTATACAGTAGCTAAGCAAAGATGGCTCTGGCGGCCGCAGGCTTCAGAAACTTGTCGTCCATGCAAGCAACAACGGGGTCAAAGCTGGTGATGGGAGTGCTCAGCTTCGACAGCTCAAAGACGCACTGCGCAACCTGGCGACGGCACTCGTCCTCCTTCATGCCGTAGGTATTGGGCTTGCCCTCGGGCGCGCAAAGCGTCGTCTCCATCTCCTTGGGGCCGGGCTGCTTGGTCGCCACAGGCTGCACACGAGCAGCCGAAAATGTGGTAGCCGGGGACGGGACAGTAGACTTCTTAAGGCGCTCCTGTAGCTCATTCAGAGCCGTCATCTGCTCGTCCGTCTCCACGTGGTTGTTGGCGAAGTCGCTGTTGGTAAAGGCCAGTGTCTCGCCGCGCTCGTGTTGCGCGTAGATCTGCAGGGCCGACACCATGGTGCCGGTGCGGCCCCAGCCGAAGCCGCACCAGACCAGCGTGCCATTGCGGTGGGCGACGAAGCCCTCCCAGCCCTTTTGGAAGTCCTCGGGTGTGGGGACCTGGAAGTCGACGACGGGCCGGGGCGTGTAGGCGATGCCGGCGTCGGCGAGCGCCGTCTTCATGTGCTCGGCGTCGGCGTGGCTGTTGAGGCTGATGACGTGCTGAATGCCGGCCTCTTTGAAAAATAAAATTGTCTCGTTCGTGATCTTCTGGGACGCGTCCGAGCCGTCGTAAAAGGGCGCGCCGGAGCGGGCAAGCAGGTCGCCGGGGGCAATGAAGTTCTTGACAATCTCGAAGCGTTTAAGTCCGCTTTTCTCTAGGCCGCGTCGGGAGAGCTCTGCAGCTAATCAACAAGTTAGCCGCCGTGGGCGATGTCGCATGTCATCTCGAAGAGCGTCCGTCCTACCTTCGTTCACTCTGCCAGGGAAAGCCTGGACTGCGGCAGCCGCCCCAACAAGGGTAATGAGTGCCTTTCGAATAAACATGTCGTTGAATAAATGGAACTATGAGGTATGAAAGGAAAGGATGGAGTTGATTGCCTTGTAGCTGAGCTTATATGCTTTTGTGTACTGATACCAGCTCCTAGGAGGTTGGCCGGTGCCGTATTTATATTCTGCGGTGGTTCACGGGCACAGTGATCAATGTGTGCAAAACACAAGGTCACCAAGCATAAATCTAATTTCCCTCTTCTTCATTCCCGAATCTTAAGCTTCTTCAAGTATAGGGGACTCGCGACTCGCGGGTCGACTTACAGATGATTCTCGTCATTGTCAACAAACCCCAGTACCTGCAAACAACAAAGCATTAGCTTTGCCAATATGCCCACTAGAGCGGGATGAGAGAGTGGGTATTTTCAACGTTGTTCTACCCGTCACTGAGTCGCCGACAACCCGGAACAACTCCCAGGCCTGCTTCTCGTATCCACAGTGAGTCGCGAGTTGCTCCTATTACTTGACAAATTCCAAAGCAGGGTACTCCTTCTTCTTCATTTTTACGACACTGCAGCTTATTTTCCGTGTCGAGTGTAAGTGAAATATCTCAAAAACACGGTTTGGCCGCTATGCCAAGTGTTCTGAAGCGAAAGAGCAACGAGAGACCGAAATCCAGCGCTGCATTATCAGATCGACCGTCACTTTCCCCTCCAGTGTACGGCTACATAAGGCTCGCGCTAGGATATGGTCCTGATTCTGTCACCACACCACACGGGGATCTAGCATTAACTCGGAGGATACCGAAGCTTAGCCTGGCAGTGCTCCTGCCGTTTCGGTTTCAGCCGGGGATGCATGGCTATATGAGGCTTAGCGAGAAGAAAGACCTTCCGGCCAAACACTAGGGGAAAAGCAACGTAGACCAATCAAGGTAGATAAACTTGATCCGATGGCGGGAGCCAGCAGGGGTGCCGGAGGCCGCACCATTACTTTGCGGTCTGCCGTCCCAGCCGCGACGCTGGTGGCCATGCAGCTCAGCCAGTGGCAACGGAATGATTTTTCCGCCAAGATGCCGCGCCTCTACAGAGTATGCTTCGTGTCATAATCCTAGTCGTCACCACCGACATCCCGCCGACGTCCCGTGGATGATGGCTCATGGGAAACGCGCTCTTATGCCTCAATTTATTGTATATAGTGTTACGTGGCTGTATGCTTACGAGAAGATGACCAAGAACGTGACCCAGAATACGACGTCATGATAAAATTGCGCCAAGTTTCTCAGTACTTTGCAGCTTCTACTATGTAATGCATACATTTACCCTCATATCCGTGCTTCCCGTAGTAATGACACCGAGCAGCGCGCGCTGGCGAAATCAATCCTATTCTGAGCATAGGAGGTTCTAGTAGTTGGCGTTCATCGCAGAGAACCCACATTATAAACCATTTATTCACACCATGAAGAACGCTAAATGCCGCCCTTTCTGATACAAATCGTAAAACCGCAACGTTGTCCCGTCCGCAGCCGCAAGATTGACCTTGCTACCCGGGTGAAACACCAGAGTGCTCACCTAACTATCGTGGCCGAGTACAATGTTCTACGCCACTTATCAACCACTGTTGCTCAATACTAACAATTCGTTCATTATCAACCACATTGTTTTCAAAATACCCTAACACTCGCCATTTTTAGTCACTTCTTATTATACTTCGTTGCTGTCAATGCCATACCCACCCCTTCCTCAAGCTGGTACCAGGAGATAGTTTCTCCCGAGTACCGCGAGCGACAGAGCAAGACCGAGAGCAGAACAACTTCTTTGCCACTGAAAAATTCAATCATGCCCGCTTAAGTAGAGACCCGATTTGCGGTATTACCGGCCACGACACGCTCACCCTCGCAACGGCTTCCGGGATGCCTTACATGAAGCTAAGTGATATGATGTATGAGCAAATGACTCGCAGACCGTCTATCCACAGGAGCGGGCTAATGGCAATTCACGCTGCCCTGACAGCGGACCACATTTAACTGTAGAATAGCATCATCCTATGGAATCATACATATATACACACCATAGAGCACTCTCTAGACGTTCAAGCTCTTGGCATGTCGCATTATCAGATGTGCGACTCGCGGCGTAGTATATAATGATGATAATTGCTCGCCGCAGCAGAGTCATCAGAATCCCTGAAACTTGGCGTATAGCTACGCCCAAGGTTATTATACCATCCGTTGTTTAGGTTTTCTTTGTACCATATACAAGTTTTACCTCCGGGGCAGAGCGATTCGACAGTTAGCCAAGGGTAGACGTCTTAGCGCTTCGTTTTAGATCCAGGCTCCTAACCACTAGACTATCCAGACCGACCAAATAACCTAATGTTACGAACGCTGCTGTATAGACACGGGGCTAAGCCGAACCGCTAGGGCAGGCACACCCTATAGCCTAATTAAAAGATATAAGGTTATATAATAGCTTATTGAATTATTAAGTCAATCTAAGGATATATATAACGCCTATATAGGACGATTATATAGAGTACAGGTAGAATTATTATAGATAATAAAGCGTAATTCTTACTAGCTATAAGATTATTATATAATTTTTATATATAATATTAAGTTCTAAGATTTATATAGTAGTCTCCTAAGTTTATAGTTCTTTATTTTTAATATTACCTAATATTATTATAAGTATTATAACTATTCTAGTATAGCTAGTAAAACGTTAAGAACTTATATAACTAAGCTATTACTAAGAAGGTTATCTTTAGTACTTAATATACTAGTATAAAATCTATACCTAGTATAGCTAAGTAAATAGAACTTTAATATTAAGACTTATATAATAAGAACCCTTACTTTAATTATCTATAATATTTCTCGCTACGGCTCTTAAACCCTACCCCTTCCCTCCTATCGGGATAATAGGATATAAAGGCCTATGACTTACTAGTCTAGGGTACTACTACGAACGACAAAGTAGTCCAGCAGTAGTCTAGTAGACTATCGGCAGTAACTAAGACTATAGTATATAGGCCTACTAGAGTAGTCTATATCTATCTTAGCTATATTATAATATTTCTTTTTACGTATTAATGTCTAGCTATATATCTTCATAAGTAATAAGGTTATAAAATTATCTAGTTCTTTATTAGTAGTTATATAAGTAGTTATATAATACTATTAATACTTTTATTTATTTTAATATAAGTAATACTATGAGCAGCTGAATAGAATGTAATTAGAAATAATTACTGATTCAGTCCAAGCCAAGATTTTCCCGCGGCCATCGCCAACGATAACCCCTGAAAAGCGTATTGAATCGGGCTGGCTCTGATGGGGATACCAAATGCTTCTGCATCCATCTTCTCAGCTAGCTCACGGAGCTTGCGGAAACTGTTTATCTGTCTTGTCATGCCCGCAAGATCAACTAACTCATTCTCATCGCCCTCCCATGCTGCGAGCAAGTACATGGGTGCCGTCACTAATGCAACATTTGGAATGGACAGTTGAGACAGTGGCTCACCTTCCCCAAACTGAATGAATGCCGAAGGTTGCGAAATAGAAGGCTGTCCCAGTTCCATGCCGTTCCACTCGTTACTCAATAGCGTCGCGAGTTCCTGCGTGTTGGCATACAAAATCTCCCGCATCGGTCGACCAGTCCGTTTGAGCACTCCTTCGGCCGGATCATCAATATATTCCATAGCACCAAGATGCTCTATAACAAGCCCTGCAATTGCCTTTCGCTCGCCATGTTCCCCTCGCCACCATTCGGGATGATCCTGCAGCCATTTTGTCGTGGCCTGGCCATGTTCAGTCACAGAAGGGATGCGCATGTGACCGGACACGAAGACGAATACGTGCGTGCGATGTGGCTTTGCCGCAAGGACATCTTGTGCAAGTTGTAGCACTCCAATATGGCCATTTTCCTCGACAACATTTATGCCGTCTGTGTGGGTGACGACGAGGATAGTCTCATCGCATTTCTCGCCTTCCGACACTGCCCAAATCGTTCGTGAAGATGTATCTTCGAGTCCGGCTGACGGCAATGCAATTGTTGCAGTTTTACCTTGCTCCGACGCCTCGATGACTCTTCTGCTCGCATTCCCTGCTGTGAATACCACAGGTATGTTTTGGTAATCAAAGGTAAAAGGAAGGTACTGATTGACAGCAGCAGCGGGCGATATGGTTCCATCCCAGGCAAAAATCACCGCCTGAACGCCGCTTGCTTTGGCCTTGGCGATAGAAGCGCCGGCAATGGTTGCAGGAAGCAGAGGATTGTTTTGCAGGCCCCAAGGCTGCGACCCCTCCCACACCTTGATTATTGCCCCAAATGAGATACTCGGGTTACTGATTTCCACGACAGCAATATTGCCTCGGGCGGAAGACCAGGGCGATAATGTCCCACGCAACTTCACCAGCTGGCCAGATATTCCCTCTGGTGATGTGAAGCCACTATAAGGGAAGACGGAGGAGATGTCGATTGGAAGCTCATCCACGACAAGATTTGGTGGGCTGGTAAAAGGCGGCATGTACTTGAAGGAAAATTCATCTGAATGGACCTCATACCCCATGTCCTTCAAACGCGTCTCAAGATGGTTCACGAGCTCCTGGTGCTGGTCGCTCCCAGTCAGGCGCGTACCCAATCGAGTGAGGAGGTCGACCTCAGCTTGATAATCGAGATTGGTAAAATGCCGCGCCATGTTTGGCATCTAAAGTTTGACGCTGTAGCGAAGGAATCGGAATATAGAAAGTCTCCAAGCACTGAGTTGGCGGATGTGAGCTTCCACGACTTGGGAGGGCAGGCATCCAGCTTATCTACAGCAAGGCCCCACTACAATGGGGTGCGAATTGGAGCCTGCGCCGGATCCGGGTGCCAAACGTCTGGACGCTGAATGGACGGCAGATGTGTCTGAGCTCCGTGACTCCGTAGATGCTTCGTACCGACCGGATTTACCCTACCCAGTGTTATTGGCAGGCCAAGGCACCTCTACACGGAGCACGACAGCATTTTCAAGACAATGATCAGACTGACGAATAAAAGTCGTTTGTTGGTAGTCGCGAACCGAGGATCCGAATCCACAGTGCAGCGTCAAAGCTTGACTTGTGGATCGTGGCTCAGCGCGTACGTTGGTAGTAACTTGCTACCAAAGCCAAAGGATATGAGTATAGAATTGACGACTAACGTGGTCTACTGGGCCGGGTATGAATGCGACCAGGCATCGGCGAGTCGCATTCCACCTTCATTCCGCGGAAGGTCCATGGTGTTTACCGTTGAAGTTTCGCGGCGGGTTAGTCTTCGCGGAAGCTAGAGGAGCTTCCCGACACCTTGAATTCATCAAAACACTCAGTGGGGCTACCGTTGGCCGCCCTAGGTCCGAAACCTTCCTCTGATATTTGACTCTGTCATTGACTCATGCGTTGTGTGAAAGGTAAGACTATCAAGAGGTCCTCCTTTTAGGCGTATGTAATGTGTGTACGCATTAGCCCTTCAGTTGCTTTGCCGTATGCGCGTTTCAAGGCACAAAAACACCTCACATCAAGTGGCTGGAGCTTATATGAAAAAATGAGCTGGCGTACAGAGTGTTACAAACGCTACAGCACAGCACCGGACGCGAGTTTTTAATATGCGAATTACCGCTTCTAGCTACGCCTTAAGTAGGGGTAGGTAGGCGAAGCGGCGGCACACGCGTTACCTATTTAGGGCTACTACTATTCTGAAGGCGGTAGTAGTATATCTAAGATTACTAATAAAGCTTATATTAGATAGTAATAAGTTATCTATATTTAACTATTGAAAATACCTTAGAGAGACTCTAAAGATTTAATAAGATTTATTTATAATATATTATTTCTAATTAAATAGTAAAGTAAATCTTTTAATCTAAATATTTAGATAAAAATTATATTAATATTATTATAAAAATCATCAATTATTTATAATAAAATTAAATATAATATTATATAAATTCATTCAATCATAAGTAAGTTACCTAGATAAGTAAGTTACCTACTTTACCTAGTTTTTAGTACTTTTTATCTTAGTACTTCTATTACTTAATAACTATTTATAAAAATCCCTTTAAAAGAGGTAAGTATTATCCTTACCCTCTAAGCTCTTAAAAGAAATCTAAAACTAAGCTATAAAAAGCTATATTAATTTATAATATACCTTAAATAACTATATATAACTAATATAATAACAAAATTATATAATATAATTCTATATCTAATTTAAAAAAAACTTATAAATATAAAAGAAAAAGCTATAATAAAATATATTCTTTAGCTAAA
>NW_007930843.1:947946-960647 GCF_000280675.1 Beauveria bassiana ARSEF 2860
AATAGTTAAATATTATAGGGTTAGGGTAGCTAGGTGATTTACTTATCTAGGTAACTTACTTATTAACTATATTAAAAGATATTATTAATATTAATTTCTAAAAAAATATAAAGTTTTTCTAATTTCTGAAAATATTAAAGTAAAATAACTTAATAGTAAACTTAATTATCATTGTTAACTATCTTAATTAAGCTTATAACTTATTTAGTACTTTAATAATTTTTATAATAATAAGAAAAACTATAACTAAGCTATACTAGTATCTTACTATACTAGATATAGACCTAATCTAAGTAAAAACCTACCTTCCTTTACAAAGTCTATCTATTATTATATTATAATCCCTAATATTTATTAGTAATTAGTAACTTTTTTATAATAAAGTACTAATTTACTATATAAAGCTATATCTTCTATTATTAATTAGTTAATTCTTTTATATAGGTATATTAAAAATTCATATTATCTATATATACCCCTAAGTAACTAATAAGCCCCTTTATTATTATTCTCTCTATAGTTATATTTTTTAGTATTTAGAAGATTTTTAGCCTTAATTATATTATAAGGTATTAGGTAATATAGTAGTTAGTATATGCTCTTTAACCTTTTACCTTAACCTAGACCTATAGTTACCTTAAACTTCTCCTATATAAGTTACTATAGTGCCTAGCTTTTAGGAAAAAAAGGGGTACCTCCGGCTAGATTTAAACTAACGATCTATGTGCTAACCTACACAGAACTCCCTAGTATTAAACCACTCTACTATAGAGGTAATAAACTTAATTAAAAAAAAAAGAAATTATTTTTATTAAATACAAGAACTTGAATAAAACGCTTCTTATAAGGCTATCCTTGCCGAAGGTATGAAAAGTAATATCCCTACCTAAATACTAAGAGCAGCTATCCTGGGGCGAGATCTGATGAGAGTAACAGTACTGACAAGTGTCGAAATCACGGCCTTGTTATTATGGGGAGTAGTATCACTTTACACCAGTATACCAGTTGAAACTTGATTATTGTAGCTGGACGCACGCACGGAGAACAAGGTGAGCCAAAAATAGCATGACCGCGCTGATCAGATGCTCAAAAAGCAGCCGTGGGCGCAGTGGAGTGTCTGGACCAACGCACTCCTGTTCTGCTTGCTCTGTGCGCACTGATGTCGATTCGGCTGGAGCCCATTGGCGCAGGTGGCGTTGGACGCTGGACGATCAGGTTATGCTGGTACGAAATATACAAACGACATGTGGTACGACGCGATGTGAGACAGTTACACCACAGAATGTTCGGTCGTAGATTACAAACGGATGATACTAGCAGGTAAATGGAGTGGAGAGGAGAGATATATGTAGAGAACGAAAAGGTAGAAGGCTACAGCTTCTCACCGGATAAGACACGGTACTGCTCTTTTCACCCATCTTGAGTATCTGGCAGGTTACTCTTCATCGCCAAAGAAAACCTTGACGGGCAACGAATCGTCAGTGAAGATCTTGAAGCGCTCGGTTACCCCATCGATTGCCTTGACCTCATCCTCGGTCAGGCTCCAGCCGTCAATATCAAAGTTGTCCTTAATGCGGGCCGGCGTAGCGCTCTTAGGGATGACACTCCAGCCCTTTTGGATGCCCCAGACGAGGAGCACCTGCTGGATTGTCTTGTTCTTGGCGTCGGCTAGCGCCTTGAGCTTTTTATTAGCGTAAAGCGGCGAGTTCGTCGAGCCTAGGCACGAGTAGGCGGTGCTGTGAATGCCCTTGGACGTGGCGTAGCTGATAAGCTTAGGCGAGGGGTTGCATGGATGTAGTTCAACCTGATTAACGGTAGGTACAATCTTCACTTGTTAGAAACATTCGTTTAGGAGTATGCTTATACCACACCTTGCAGCTAGCATCGTTCAAAAGAGTCTCGAGGTGTTTGATAGTAAAATTGGAAACGCCAATGTTCTTGACCTTACCAGTATCGACTAACTTTTGCATCTCGCGCCAGGTGTCAATAAAGTTCCAGTCATCAAAGACGGCCTGTTGGCCAGGAATCACCGAGACAGGCCAATGCATCAGGTATAAATTGACATAGTCGACACCGAGCTTAGCGAGAGACTCGTCGAGCGCCTCGGCGACTCGCTTGTGGTCTTCGTTAGAGAGCTTGGTGGTGAGCCAAATTTGGTCCCGAGGCACGCCCGAGGCCTTGATACCAGCACCAACCTCGGTCTCGTTACCGTACGCTGAGGCCGTGTCGATATGGCGGTAGCCGGCCTTCAGTGCAACCTCGATCGCGTTCGGCGATTTGACCTGCCAGGTGCCGAGGCCGATGGCGGGAATCTTGTCGCCCGTGTTGAGGATAAAAGTGTGACTGGGCCAGTTAGGGCGGGACGATGCAGAAAACGCATGTGAGAAAGAGGAGATCTCGAGGAGAGGAGCAGTAAATGGGCTGCGGTTGGCGCAGTGGTGATAAGAAGCATGGTTTGACGGGGAGGACGTACGCAGTGTTCTTAACGGCAGCCATCTTACGATGATTTGTGCAGGTACATTTAAAGTGGGGGAGAGAGTGAGGATGTAAGAGGAGAATAGCAAGAAAAAATAGGAGAGCAATGGCCTTAAAGAAATTCTTGGTGGCCGACTGTTTACGCTTTGCTCTCCTCTACTGGCGCGAGAACAATTATATTCCATCTTTCGCTCATAAAGGAAAATTTTAGCTCATCTGCCGGCAGTGAGTGTTCTACTGCAGAGATCATCACAAAGCGACCCGCTATATAAGGTTGATCATGCTATTATGACGTTTCAATAAGGATACTTACGTCCAACAGGTCTTTCTCCGCGGAGATTGATACTTCACGTCGCTTAATACATAGCCGTGTTGTGCATTTTCATACAAGGTATGGCTCTTGTTGGCTATAGTGCCCGCCTTCTGTACCGCTCACATGAATGATTACATATATAGGTTGAACGTACCTATATTTCAGCGCACTCGGCAGTGGAGAAGCAAAGAGGCAAACTTTTCGCGTCCTGCTGACATTGCTGTAGATATAGTCCATTGTAGAATTTATAATAGTCAATATCAGATCGGGCTCCATTAACCATTTGTTCTGTGCTATGTAAGCAACATTTCTAATGAAGTACAGTGATGTAGCGCAAGGTCCCGTAACTTCGGGATTACGGAAACCGACCGCCAGGTACAACATTCGTTTGGCGATATTTTCTTCTATGCCTTCGCTCAGCCGGGATAATGATGGGAATTTGGCGTCATTCCTCCCGTTCGTTTGTTCGGATTCGGTATCATGACCACTTCAGCGGTGCGCCACGAGCTAGGATGATAGCCTTGCTGGAGGCAGACGTTGTAGATATTTGCGACAAGGTAGCCTATTGCTGGCCAGAACCTCTTAAGAATATACACCATGATTCCACCGACATGCGTTGAGACGTTGCCAGTACTGAGAAGCCCGGAGTGAGCTTCCTTGTACGGGATTGTTTGATCAAAAAGGTTCCAAGCCTCAGTACAGACGGTTTTTGGAACCAAAGGTCGGCAATGCCGTGCCATACGCTGGCTGAATCCTCAGTAGCGGGTGTTCCGGCCCTCAGTTCAAGTCAGCGGGCAGATCTTGTCAACGAATATAGAGCAAGCTCGAGCTTTGAGCCTGGCCAAATTCACACGTCGAACAGCCAACGACAAAATTGCGGACCCATGGTCTCTCTGTGTCACACTAGAAACCTTGATTCCCTTTGACGAGCAAGCCGAGCTGCCTGCTGAAGAATCCGGCTGGTGCATTGAGAATATCCACACCAGGGGCCTCAATTCCGCCGACGCTGACTTAATGAGATTCGGATTGTAATGGAGACAGTGGAAAGAGTGTCACAGAGATGATGATTATCCACGATCTCATCTAGTATCTAGTGTAGTTTTGGATCCTGAGCTTTGACAAGTTAGTTGTCATAGATGAAGGGGTGAATAGCGCGAACATAAACTTGCACGAGCTGGGGAATCAGCCCTGATCGAAACCTACCCCTGCCAATCTCTGCTAGGGAAGGAGGTGAATACATGGCTGAATAGCTGTCGCGTGCACTGGCGTCATCAAGCTTCAGGAGCCGGCAGCGGGGGTTTGAGCCGTGAGTAGCCTAAGCACGAACATCCGAGAACAAGCAAGCCTATTATATCTATAATATTAGCTTAAATAATGGAGAAAAGTAGCTTAAATAATGGGGAAAGGCATTTTTATTACACGGTACTGCCTAACCAGGCAGATCGCGGTAGGCAAGGGCCACCCACTTTAATGTACAATGTGGCTATTCTCAGCCCTGCGACGGGTAAGTTTTTATCCCTTGAGGCCGGTAATCCTTTTAAAGAGATTCCGATATATCGTGTGCTGTGATGTGTGCGGTACTTCCTAAAGGGAGACCAACTCGATGAACCGATCGCTTGGGAGTGTGACTGGGAGTTCTGCTGCTTTGCAACCCAGGTGTCCTGCACCGTCATCGGGTTTCCCATTACAACTCCTATTCTGCGACATGATTTTCGACAGTCAAAGACGGAGCAAGGGCTCCAGGAACGAGACAGACTACAAGGGTATAACACGTAGCACATTTATTTTGAAACATCCTCCTTTAAAGGAGAACAAACTTGCTTATTACTGGAAAAGTATTCGGCCGTTTTAAGTACAATGCTAAGACCACCTCTTCGTAGGTAGCGCAGCATCTACGCTTTCCGTGGCAAATATCGCCACGCAACCTCTGCCTTTCAGAGAAAAAACCACTGCCTTAACTAGTCCCGCACCGAAACCCAGAAACCATGGTGTCCGGCCTACGGTCAACTTCGAGCGCAATCTTAGACGGATTAACTAGATGACTGTCTCCTCGCATTGACGGACTCTGGCCTGCACGATACAAGTCAGTTTTGGCTCTGGCAACAGGGTGAGGGTGAATTTAATAGACGCAATGACTTCACATGATGACAGCCGTCTCTGAAACTGCTCTCCGACGCGTACAAGTATTACCGCTCCACTTGCAGCCAGCCAGGTTCTTCAAAGAACGTCTGATCCTGCTCTCTTAGCTCCACAGAGAAGATTAGCCAGAAACATCGTCGCGCTGCCAAGCATGATACAAAAAGGGCTGAGCAATTTTACCTCGGATCCTCGGAAGTCAAGTCCGACCAACCGTCACGGTCCATCGGGTGGAGCTCCGACGGATGCGGCTCCGACGGAAGCTAACCCGAATACGCAATAGCATCCCTTGATCGACGCAGCGAGGCACATTCTAATTAGTCTAATCTACCCTAGTTGTATCGAAAGGCTCCTAAGCTATATAACTATAAAGGTATAGCTAAAAATAGCTATATAATAATAAGATGAAACTTACGATAATTGACACCTAGCTAGGCTTTCAAAACTGCTAGGTATAAGCCGGCCCTGGAAAAAGTGCTTGTACTGGGTTCCGGGAGTAACATCTCCGTCACTAGTTATATAATTATAATGTTCTAAATGTTATTCGCGAGCTCTAAAATCTAAACTTACAGACATTTAGTTGAAAGGTCGGACAAGGATGTCACTCTATACATGTACTTTGAGATTCTATAGAACAAAGTATCGAGAGATATTGTGGTGCTGTGTATTTACAGTGGCCTCTACTATGAACGAGCGGAACCGAGCATTCTGGAAGAATGCTTAGTGTGTTGCTGAATCTGACAAGAAGTAATGAAAAGAAAGCTCATTACAAAAGAAGTAACGCCAATGCCAATATTTCTTCGAAGAAAGCAGCCTCCGCCTCGAGCTCGAGAATTTCAGCAGCCTCCATAGCTTTAACTTCTAAGGCCTCGGCAGGTTCAAACCCTCCAAGTGCCCCAGCAGCCTCGGTAGCTTCCATTGCCGTAGTAGCCTCGGCAATATTGTTTGCCTCGATGATATCGACAGACTAAACCCTCTCCAGCTTCTCCAACTTGCAGCCTTCCAGTGAGGTCCCTGACACCCAAAGGGTCTGCTTTCACGAATACCTGCTCCTCACGAATCAATTCCACACACCCAGAGCCCCCTCTCTTGCAGATATTTGGTAGTTTCAGGTCAGGTGCGACTTCGTCAAGCGTCTTTTTGTAGTATGGCTCGAGTTTATCGTGATCAAACTTATCGAATGGTGGAATCTTGCGCAGACTTTTCTTTGGTAATCCGGGTTTTGGTATGCCTGTTTTTCTTTTTCCAAAACCGGCAAGCTGATGCTGTGCTCCACTGCTTCGCATATTAAGGTATTTTGGATCGAACTCTGGATTGGGTTCAAACAGCTCCTCAAGCTTCTCGCCATTCTTCAATTTTTCGATATGGTCAGGTGTCAGCGCACTCGCTGAATACCAGCCCTCGATCTGTTGCCAGGGAACACCTTCCAGGACTGCGTATTCAGACTGCTCCACATATTGCGGAATCATATTTTCTGGCTTGAGTGTCTTAACCACATCAATCATTTTGGGGTCTGTGCTGATTCTGTAAACGTATCCGGATTCCCCCGTGTTGATGTTGATTGCAAACTCTTTGGCGATTTGAGGCTCCGTAGTTGTTCAAACGTAACGAGTATAGTCTTTCGTGACCCCCTCATGATGAAAGAATAAGCTGTAGGCTTTATTCTGCTCCGCATCTGTCAATTCTTTGGCATATCTAAGACCTTTGCACCACGAACCCCCTTCTGTGCGAATAATGTCTGGTGACCTCATGTCGCCGCGGAAGACTGTCGACGGCGAGTCCTCGTTGGCACGCTGAAGTATGTGACCGTCTCCCCACTCAAGAAGGAGCAGGAAACGCACAAAAAATGGTGTAAAACTGGCTGCGCATAACGGCGAAAGGGGGGATATACGAATACTAAAGATGTAGGTTGAAACAGTTGCGATTCGCTAATTCTGGAGCTCGTCAATGAGACAATTAAAGATCGTATGTGAGCGATTCTCTACCTCCATTCAGAATGCGGTCTTAGTCTATATATACCTGAAAGGCAAAATACTGGAAAGAAGAACACGTCGAAAAATTGGAATTGAGTCTTTTTGCGAGATTGAAGAGGAGCCTTTGCTTGGCGTTGCAATGGCCATCGTATGACTGTTTTGATTGTAGGAGGTGTGGTGCCAGAAAACAGCTTCTTCGAGCCTGCAAATATTTTATCAAGTGTGTACATATCAATCAGTGTCTCGGCAATTGAAGGTCTCTCATGGAGTAATGCTATCGCGTCGCATGAAGAGTGGCAAGGCATCTTCCTCGCTCCTCCACTGTAGTGCTTGTGACGGCGTCTGACTCGTTAACCGCACTAAACTTCTTATTGAGCCAACATATGTCATCAAATGACTTTGAATGGCTGATATGCCGGGCCCACGAAAACTCATTGAGCGTTCACGTATTCTCGGAGTACGCGATAAGATTGACAGCTGCGCCTGCGTCTGCTTCTCGGATTTAGTCGGTCTACTTCCTGAAGCGTTGTTGTTCAGGCAAGGCTCCGTATTAGAAAAGTCATGCGGACGAGATTGTGCTATCAAAGAAAGATTGGATATACCCATCACGTTCGCTGTTTAACAGGGTCTACACCTTTGTTCTTTTCTGCTATATATACAGCCGTGAGTGTGACTTTCTCCCTTCCTGATGACCAATCACCACATATTACTAAAGCTTGAAAACTTACATCCAGTCGCGCGACAGGCATCATGAAATTATTTGGCACAGTACTGGTCTTGTGCAACTGCTTACTTTTGGGTGCGAGCCTTGCCCAAGCACGAGTTTCTATCCCCGCGAAAGCAGCCTTCGATGTTTCCACTTTGGGTGACTCTGTGGTCGTCGATGCACGTTCAGACATTGGCCAGGCCATACAGAACGGGACTCAAAAGCTCAACTGCCAGCTCTTACTTCGGCGGGAATCAGTCGATTGCACGGGAATTTCGTCTAAGGCTTGCGACTTGGTCAGCTGGATCCATAAGGTGAGTTATATCCATGCTCTCGTTGAGAGTATGTCAGGGAACGAGCTAATTTTCACATCAGGGCTGTCAGAAAGTATCCTGCTATCTTCCAATAACCGCACTTTCAAAGCTTTCACGAGCTAATCTTTCAAACAGCAAGCGGCGTGTGCGTCCAAAACGGGCAACGACGCGAAAAGATGTTGTGATGACGAGGAGCGTCTTCCTTTCGGCGTAGGTCCTTTTAAACACGTCAAGATATAGAGAAGCAAAACTCATGCGAGACAGGGAGGGGTGTATTACAATGGATACTTGAGAGCTTGCGCGCCTCAGTATCAACTCAAACGTTTTGATCGCCCGCAATTTCCCGATCGGCCATGTAATGCGGACTATGGCTGCCGCCTTGGTATGAGCAAATGGCTCTGCGATATGCGGAACTGGGAACAAGCCGTAAGACCAACAGCACCCTTCTCTCGTTTACTGGGGATATAAGACAACAGCTGACATGCGCATTTCCAATCTTCTCCGTCAAACAGGGTTGTGAACAGCGGAAAGTTTGTGATAACCCAATCAGAAGCGGAAAGGAGTTGCATGAGTGCTGCAGGAAGTGGCCAAAGACACCACAGGTATATGATGCAGCTTGGATTCAGACTCGCGCGAATTGACTAACAAAAGCACTCAAACAGGGGTTATTCTCCAAATTCTATCTACATCGTTTCAATCTCAAGTGTCCACAACAGGCGGACGGCAGGTTGAGCGTTGCGAATTCATCTGACGGCGACGTCAACTTTAGATACATGGGCATTGAGGCCGCTGAAGGGAACGAGATCCGCGTATTCAAGGTATACGAGGCGCCGGTTCATACTGGCGAGAAACCTTCAAGTGTGGGATGGATCAAGGTCAAGAAAGCGAAGGGTATGGTGAAGCTTTCGTCATTTTCGAAGAACAAGATCAAACCTGGCAAGAAATATACCGCAGTTGTGCTGCGGCGCCCCGACTACGACTGGCTCGCTCCGCCTGTCAACTTCACTATGCCATGGGATGGGCTGCTGGCCGGCAAACCTAGCAGTAAAAATATGCCCGGTGAGGACGTTGTGTCCAATGAAACCTACGGGCATTGACTCCAGTCAAGCAGGGAACTAGGCCGGCATGTTCGGATCGCACGAGACGCCGGTGATCTTCGAATGTGGGATGAATCATGGTCAAGAACGCGGCGGTACGGTGAAGCTTTCGTCATTTCGGACAGAAAGCTAGATTCTGTCAGGAATTATGGGCACCGCGATGTGGCGCGACTGCTATGACTGGCTTCAAGTTCGAGGTGATTGGAAGTTGGGGGTTATGCTAGAAGGTGAATCAGGGTCGGAGGCCGTGTTCCACCTGAGCAAATAGAAATTGAGGCTGTTCGCCACACCCGACCGTCGGATAAGACAATGCATATATAAATAGATATTAGTTGGGATCAGTGGAAATATAAAACCGCCTCACAAACCTGCCGCCGGCCGGCTGATCTCCTCATGATTATCTGCTTCAATGCACCGTCGGATGTGACTTGAGTGCATGCTATCAAAAAAATTCAGAATAAGAGCGGCTGCCTCTATATCAGTTTGGAACGGTGAGATACTATCGTCTGCTATAATCCGTCGAAAAACTTCCTTCGACTCCTCATCTCGAGGCTTTAGCTGTGGAATAAAATAACACAAGCTAGCCAGCGCCATAATACTCTACAAACTAGTTCTACAAGGCCTACATTTGAATTTAAAGTATTTTACTACTTAATGTAATGATATAGGCGATCTAATTGTTTATAAGCTAATGTAATAAAGAGTTCATGTGCTTACACAACGCACCAGGTTTCAAAGCGGGGTTAGGATCAACGTGGCTATATGACGCCCTCTGTCTACATAGTTCTAGCAGCGGTTGTAAACTAGCCCCTATCCTCCGAAAAATCGATGAACTCTAGTAACGATGATGACAAGGAGCTATCGCTTCATGAACTCAGTGTTCATTACCAGGCACCCATCGTCTCGCAGCTCGTCAGTATAGGAAGCGAGTGCAATCAACTACAGCATGTCAAGTTTCGCTCCTTCGTCAGCCGCCTTCAGTGTCTCGAGCCGGAAGGTATAGAGCTACGCCGAACGTCTATTAACGCCTTTCGCCAGCAAAATTATCTTGCACTATCCTATACCTGGGAACCTTCGGAGTACGAATGTACGGGATCTGGCTGGTACAACGTTGAGGACTGGGATCACAACCATCTCAGTCCTTCAAAAGTCCGGAACTGCGTCCTTGGCCGCGTTCTCAGCTACATGCGCTACGCCGAAGTCCAGTTTATCTGGATCGACGCCCACTGTATCCGCCAAGACACATGCGGCGCTGCCGCTTGCGCCCGTCACACCAGCTGTATTCAACAACGCAATGCTTTTCAGGCTATGGACCTCGTCTACCAGCTCAGCGAGCACCCTGTTGCTCTTCTGGGACGTCCCTTGCGAGTCGGAACCGACCTGCATCTGCTCGCACAAATCCTCTCAGGTGCCTTTGTTGACAACTCCACATGTCGACTCTCGAGCACCACTACGATTCCTGCGGCAAGGAAGGCATTGTGGCTGCTCCGCGAAATCACTCGAGACGTCTGGTGGACCCGCGCCTGGACTTTCCAGGAGAACTATCGTGGCGGGCAGCGGATGCGACTACTTATTCCCCATGATCCGTCTCTAGAGGAGCAGAAGCTACGTCTTGAGATTTTTGATAAAATACCCGAGGAATTATGCATACAATCCGTCGCCTTCTCCACGGAAGCGACACGGCTGTGCCTGGCACTTCGCGAAGTGGCGGGGGCGCTGGCACCGGACGGCGTTTGCTGGATTGATGAAGTTCTCCGAGCGGCTGGAAGATATGCGCTCGTTCTGCCCGAGACGAGCGCAATGACACCAACAGTAGTCGCTGACATCGAGGCGCGCTTGTTGACGGAGCCGTGGGACCGACTGGCCATCCTTGCAAATTGCTGTCAGTACTCGGTGCGGTTAGACGGTCAAGCACTCAGCCAGAAAGGGCACAGCCTTAGTCTGTCGATGCTAGCCATGTGTTTGCTCAATGGCGAGATTCTCAACAACGACGACGACGGCCTGCCCCCCATCACTTCGATGACGACATCAGAATTCCTCGGACAATATCTATTTAAAGAGTTCAGCGCGCCTACAGATGATACTCGGCGGCTAACATTTAACAAGGGTTGCCGACTTACCAACGTGGATTTAACAGTGGAGGGGATCTCGACATACGGGCATATATGGAGATTAGGCCGCATTATTGACACCTCATTGTTTTCGTGGGAGCTCCCATGGATCAATGAACCAAACGGCCGACTCGAACTAAATGAGCGGAAACGCCTGTTGCAGTTGGTGATCTGTTTATATAAGCTAGAGCACCGTAATCTTGCTGGACACATTGATGGATACCTTGCTACCGACGCCGAGGCTGAGGAGGGCTACGTCGACTTTACTGACATGCATTTCCACCATATGGCTATCGAACTAGCAACAGCAATTCAGGCGGGCCAGAAGCTGAGGCTAGGCTGTATCTGGGATCCCACAGGGAAGTCCTCAGCTTACACTGCCATCTTCGTGGGGTCTAGCGAGGAAGAGTACGACGTGGTACGCCCGACGCCGGCATATGTGTTCACCTCAGCCTGGTTTCGTGATCAGGGCTCCGATACTCACGACGCTAACGACATTGACCGCCACGTCTCGCTTGAGGTTGTCTTCGACGGACGCCTAGACTGTAACGGTGTGCCGCGCCTCCGCACCCGCACATGGCGGCTCGGCATGTGCTTCTTCCAAGGTGTTCCGCGCACTAAAGTGGTGTTCCCCTGGCCACGAGCTCTGCAAGACGTCAAACCGTGAAGATTCAGCGACGTGTCGTAAGTATAAGGTGTTATTAGGTTAGGTAAATTATTAGCTTAAGGTTAATTAAGCATTATTAAGTTTACTAATTCTTTATATTAGTTATATTAAATAATAATTATTATAAGACTATTTAGTCTTAATTCTAATTATTTATAATTATCTTTTAAGTAAATTTATAGCTTTTTTTAATATTAAAGCTAATATATAAATAAAAAATAAGTTTCTTTTAGATCCTAGCTAATAAAAAGGCTATATTTAAGTATATACTTTAGTAAATATTATATATCTTTTTCTTTATAGGTTTATAAGTTTATTAGAATATTAAGAATTATAATTAGATAAATATTTTAATTTTTTCTTTTTAGTTTTATAATTTCCTAAAAGATTAAATTTATATTAAATTTTATTTATTAAATCTTAAAAAGAAAAGTATATTCTAAAATATATTAAATAATTAATTATTATATATAAACTAATATAAGATTTAAAGAGAATTATAAAATGTTTATAATATTATAATATATACATATATAAAGACTAAGATATTATATTAATATTATATTAGTAAGGTATTATATATTATTATTTCTTTAACAAGGTATTATTATATCTTTAGTAATATTTATTATTAATAATAATATATAATTAATATAAAATTAAAATTAGTATATATTATATTAAAATTAATAAATTTATTTTTATATTTAATTTAGCAAATTTATTAATTTAAAAAACTAAAATTAAATAATCTTTTTTAATTTAATTTATAAGACTTTCTTTTATAATATATAAATATAAAAAGAACCTATTAATTATTTATTAAATATAATAATAATATAGTTAATAAGTAAGTAATATAAATAAGTAAATAGTATATCTTTACTAACTTATTACCCTTTAACTATT
>NW_007930843.1:960747-1012153 GCF_000280675.1 Beauveria bassiana ARSEF 2860
TAGGTGTACTACTTACTTGTCTACGCTGCTTACTTATTAACTATGTTAGAGTATACTCCTAATTTTATTTATAATAATATGTTAATTTATATATATTATGGGTATTTAAACTTTTACGTAAAAATTGAGTATATGGGCTCTATGGTGGAGTGTACGGAACTTTTGGCAACCCACTGTACCTCGTGAGGGTATGTGATGAGAACTGCTGCCACCTTGGCGCAGCCAGCTGCCCCAGCGGTGCTTGCCCAGTTCCTGAGCTCACTACGATGGGCTGACGATGGTGGAGAATAATAGCTTTGGGCTTGAAACAGCGTTTTGAGTCGCTCGTACAGGACAAGATGTACGACTGTCTCCAAAGTACCTAGGTAACTTGCACTGAGTCCTCGGTAGAAGCCTGACACTCCTTCAGTCTTGAAGATCTGTAGTACGCAATCAAGAGTGCTTCTAGAACGTTTTGAGGAAGCACCGTCACAAGCTTGATCATTAAAAAGCTGCAGTCTTGTCTTAACCAGCCAGATTGGATTCGTAGCAGTGGCTGTTGCGAGGCCAGCAGCAACAGCAGCCTGCGCATGCACCAGTGGCTCGGCTTCCTCGAGGCCTAGATACTGAGCACCCAGCCTCTTACAGTTCCCATACACATAAAATTTGATTGCCTGGGCTGGGACTACACCAATCAAACTAGGGACGAGACCGCGACACAAGCCGCGAATGCCCTCGGTTCTATGTATTGTGCCAAGGGCGTCGATTGTCTCGCGGATAGGGTGGACATGGCGTAGCCGTTGAATATTCGAGATTTTGTCTCGGGTAGCTGTTTCATATGTATCGGACTGCATGTGAGTCCTCAAAACATCAAGAGGAGATGTTGCGATGGAATTCACAAGTCCGCCGCTTCTGGTGAAAATTGTCAGCGTGTCGCGTCGTTGCATTGCACTCTTTTGAGCTTACGCGCCAGCTGCAAGGTGTACCCATGGCGAAAGACTATTGCGAACGGTAGTGCCGCCTGAGGCGGGTAATGAATGCGCAAAACCTTTCGTGGCGAGAGCCATTGAATTGTGAGTTGCGATATTCAAACGAATCGCGGCCTGAGTTTTTCGGCGGCGCACAGTACGGCTATGAACTTGTGAGACACTGGTAAGCAACGGGCCTGGTGGCTCGCTTGACGAACGAATCTAAATGATTCACATACTGACATTGATTTATGCAATTTTACCTTGAGTCCAAACTAGTTTGCTTATCCTTCAACAGCATCACAGCGGTCATTCCCCATTGTGACTTTGTCAATGGCACTGTGGCTGAGCTGGTGATTGCGCGTTGCGCAACTCAGCGCAGGTCAGTGCCATCCATTACTGATGCGGCCTGACTAAATGGTTAACTAGGCTTCAGCCGTCAGCATTTTATTCGGCAATCTCCCAACCTGAAGCTCAATCGCTTCCCTCTCCTCACAATTTGAAAACTTCAAGTTCTTCTGATAGAATGAAATCAGACTCCGGCTCTGCCATTTCGAACCATTCGGGTCGCAAAGGCAACAAAAAGGTTCGCACCGGTTGCATTACCTGCAAGCAAGTTCACCCCCGCATACCTGCCGGTGACCTTTTCGCTAACTAGTCGCACTCTAGAATTCGCAAAGTCAAATGCGACGAGGCTAAACCGTGTTGCCTCCGGTGCGTTAGAACGGGCCGCAATTGTGAAGGCTACGTTGGCCGCGTGCAACAGCGCAATGCCACGAGCCTGCTCCGTGTCAGCCCGCTCATGGAATTCGAGTCCCCGGAAGACTGCCGTGCCTTTGACTACTATCGTAGCCAGTCAGCACCGGTTCTTAGCAGCGTTATGGACTCGGAATTCTGGGGAGGCTTGGTATTGCGACTGAGTGTGACGGAGCCGATTGTGCGGCATGCTGTCCTGGCAATGAGCAGCCTGCATGAGTACCTCAGCAACAACAAAGAGCAGCAAGGCACCGTGGGGCCGTTCTTTGTCTACTCGCAATATGGAAAGTCCATCTCGGCATTGAGGAAATGGAAACCGGGCGACGGGCCAACCATTCCGCTACTAGCTTGCGTTCTCTATACCTGCCTGGAGTTTCTGCTGGACAACGAAGAGGCGGCGAGGATGCACATTATGCAAGGTCGGAAACTACTGAGCTCTCTCGGCAATGATTCCTCGCCAGCGGTTGAGACGGTCAAGCGAGATTTGGTTCCCATGTACACACGACTCGGCCTAGCTGCGTTTCTATACGGTGGCAACCCCCCGGGCGTGCCAGAGCATTTCCGTCCTTCAATCGCGCCACCCGCGAAATTAGAGAATATAGCAGAGGCCAGGTCTGTGCTATACCATCTGTTGGATGAAGGACTGCGTTTCAGCATAAACGCCCGACCAAAAATCTACACGGGGGAGTTGGATGCCGACGTCTTGCATACTCTCAGATCTGCGCAGCAAGACCTGTTATCTCGGTTGGGTCATTGGCATGCAATCTTTATTGTACTAACTAGCAGCTTGAAAATGACGCAGACAAATGTGTGCACGCAGAATCTCTTGCTGATATACTACAACACGGCTACCGTCTGGGTTTCTACAGCGCTGAGTCCAGAAGAATTGGCTTACGATGCCCACGTCACTGCGTTTGGCACCATCGTGTCGCTTGCCTCATCAATCATCGCGAGCGCGCAGAGCGGCCCTCCGCTTCATTCATTCAGTTTTGAGACGGAATTAATCGCACCCATCTACTGGACGGCACAGAAATGCCGACACCCACTGTTGCGTCGCGCAGCCGTGAAGCTGCTCATGAAGGACGAGCTGAAGAACCGCCGCGAAAATCTATGGCACTCCAATGAAGCAATTGCAATTGCGTTGCGAACAATGGAGCTCGAAGAGGAGAACATCGGTGAATTCATGGTGGCTGCCGATGAGCGTGCCAAGGACTTTGGTCTGGAACCTCACAGCACACCGCAGTCCAAGACTTCAAGCAGAGACTGCAGCAGAAGCGGGTGGCATGTCCCACTTAACCAACCTCCCACACTTCCACTCGAGCAAATAGAGGAGGAACAGCAGCTAGATGAGCTGCTTGACTTCAATGAGATGTCGGACACCGTGATGGGAAATGGCACTGTTCAGGGCGCTGGCAGCTTGGCTCGAGTTCTCGACTTGCGTGCTGAGGCTGCCCATCTGCTGTCTCCATATGGCGCTGTTGAGAGTTCGCGCATCAAAAACGTTCTCATTGGCGCTCGAGAAAAGAGTGGTGTTACAGTGACAATATTTCGAGAGCCACGAACCGCAAAGGGTCATTGGGATGTGTGGAAAGAATTCATTCCGTTTCTGTAGCCAAGGACCTACCCACCATCTATACGGCCGTACCTTTATGTTAACGCCAAAGTTATGTAACATTGAACGACTTCGGTATTCGTCTGGGTATCTTCATCGCCCATATTTCCTTGCAGTACACGCTCGTGTGTTTTTCGTCTAGTGTCTGGCCAAGCCAGTCTCGGCTAGATGTCGCTGCTTAATTTTCTCGTCCTGCTCTGCCAACACACGCGCCGTGAGGCTGGCAGCCAGGGGATTGTTGATACCGCTTATCCTAGCGTCGTCCTTTTTGACTTTCTTGTTTCCAGGTGTAATGCTATCCGGGTCGCGTTTGTCCCTGTCATCTTGGGAGATATCGCCCCCTTTACGCTTCTTCTTCATCTTTTCAGATCTGTCCTTTTTGAGAGAATGACACAAACCTCTAGATTTCAGGTCTTCCATTCTCTGGACCAAGTGTTCAATGTCTTTCTCGGTCGTTGGTAGGATCGTGATGACATTTTCTCGTTCAAACGGCTCGCTGCATTCGGGGCAGAGGTCTTCCTTGATTTCGGTAACCACAACTTCAGCAAAAGCATGGCCGCAGGGCACAAGATAAACTGATCTAGTGCCTGGGCCAAGTTGCTTCAACGATACTGGGCATATATACTTCTCGCCACGGTGCGTAACTTTGAGCCTCACGATGTCGCGAAGAGAGCGAATCATTGTCAAGGTCGGGGCTGCGTCTGTCGATTCGTCTGTCGCCGTCAGGTGCTTCAAAACTGACTCATAGTTGTAGAGTCGGCCAGATGCGTCTGATACTGCCGTCTCCATATCAAGCGGCGCATCGCTGAGCGCACAATGCGACCAAGCGTGACCGAGAGATTCGAGAATGATCGCTTTGAGCTCAGATACTGTCGGTGTTCGAGCCGCATTCTTTACGAGCTCCCGACGCTTGGGGATCGAGCCCCCATCATTACCCATGGCGATTGATTTGTTGTTCTGATAGCAAGCGATCAGTAGGAATCGTGCTGAGATGACAAAATTATTTGTAGGCAGGCATGTACAGAGGCACCTAAGTTATGGACTGGGTTGCGCTAGCGGGCGCAGGAGTGGTGGGGTCGGATGTCGCACAGTGTGCGAGCCTATATAACTAAGTTCATCAATTTTGACGTGGCACGTACAGTGCTATCCAGATTGCACACTGTCCTGGTCAGTTCCCCGGTTTCCCAATTCAGTGACCCAAGCAAGCTTGCCCAAGGTATCGACACCATCCTCAGCCACGCCCATTCAATCACCACACGTTTTCGTTGTGTACGTGTGCAACGTGGGTGCGGTGGAATCACAGTCTATTCTGATTCTTGCTGTTGTGTCGACCGTTCACCATCCTCTCTCGACAACCGCAACACTACCCGTCCCAGCTGGCTTGCGCGATTGCACACTACCAAGGTTGCGACTTTGAATTCTCAACACATGTGTTAAGCCTCAAGGACCCGAGTCTTCGCTGCCATGACGCAGCAGCAACCTGCCGCCTTCGAGCGGCTTGACTACATTAGTCGCCAACTTAAATCCCGGTAGGCGAGCTCCCACACCGTCGCTTAACGAGACAAGGTCGCTGACCACCCAACGATAGAGTCGGCGACGATGTACGACGAAGAGCAGCATCACAGTTGAAAGATCTCGTCGGTGTATGCCATCGAGGTTAGCTTCAAGCTTGCCTTAATTTCATAGCGACCGCAACTAACCGTATTGACGCAGACCTCAACCCGGAGCAGTTTCTATCCTTTTACAATACTGTCAACAATAAAATTACACAGCTCATCACACATGGTGGCGACTCGGCAGAACGATTGGGGGGCATCTATGCATTGGATGCGCTTGTCGACTTTGACGGCGTCGACGTCGCCCTCAAATATACTCGATTTACCCAAAACTTGAAAACCGTTCTACGGGGCAAAGATATGAACCCCATGCGGCCGGCCGCTGTTGCTCTCGGTAAACTTTGTCGCCCTGGAGGGTCACTCATTTCAGAACTAGTCGACTCGGAAGTAAATACGGCGCTGGAGTGGCTCCAAAACGATCGAGTCGAAGAACGACGCTACAGCGCCGTGCTGGTTCTGCGGGAGCTTGCCGTCAACGCTCCGACGTTAATGTATCAGTACATTCAAACAATCTTTGAGTTGATCTGGGTGGGATTGCGAGATACCAGGCAGCAGATTCGAGAAGCATCAGCCGAAACAGTCAGCGCTTGTTTCCGCATTATCCGCGATCGAGACCAGGAAATGAAACAGATATGGATGGCCAAAATCTATAACGAAGCCAGGCAAGGGTTCAAATTCAATGCTGTAGAGTATACACACGCGTCTTTGCTGGTGCTGAAGGAGCTCCTGGAACAAGGTGGGATGTTTATGCAGGAACATTACCAAGAGGCCTGCGACATAGTGTTCCGACACAAGGACCATCGCGAGCCAATCATCAGAAACACGGTTGTGCTCCTCATTCCTGACCTGGCTAGTTACTCGCCAGCTGATTTCGCCCAATCGTGGCTGCACAAATTTATGGTCTATCTCTCGGGCATGCTGAAGAAAGACAAGGAGCGTAACGACGCTTTTCTTGCCATCGGAAACATAGCCAACTCAGTCAAAAGCGCCATCGCCCCATACCTTGACGGTGTACTCATATATGTCAGAGAAGGACTGAGCGCACAGTCACGCAAAAGAGGATCCGTCGACCCTGTCTTTGACTGTATCAGTCGTCTCGCCGTGGCCGTCGGACAAACTCTGAGCAAATATATGGAAGCGCTGCTGGATCCAATCTTTGCCTGCGAGCTTACGCCGAAGCTTACGCAAGCTTTGGTTGATATGGCCTTCTACATCCCTCCTGTCAAGCCCATCATTCAAGAGCGTCTGTTGGATATGCTCAGTGTTGTGCTTTGCGGTGAGCCGTTCAAGCCGCTTGGAGCGCCTCAGCCCAACACACTCTCATCCGTCCCTGTGATTGCTAAAGATGGCAAGGATCCGCAGGCCTACGAATATCGCCGGGCTGAAGTCAAACTAGCGCTCAATACTTTGGGGAGCTTTGATTTCACTGGTCATATTTTGAACGAGTTTGTGCGTGATGTCGCAATCAAGTATGTCGAGGATGAAGACCCAGAAATCAGAGCAGCTGCCGCACTCACTTGTTGCCAACTCTACGTTCGTGACCCAATCGTCAACCAAACAAGCTATCATGCTCTTCAGGTTGTTGGCGATGTAATCGAAAAGCTTCTGACCGTCGGCATCTCTGATCCTGAGCCTACTATTCGTCTGACTGTGCTCGGGGCTCTGGACGAACGATTCGATCGCCACCTTGCCAAGGCCGAAAATATTCGCATCCTCTTCTTCGCCCTGAACGACGAGGCTTTCACGATTAGAGAGGTCGCCGTTGCTATTATCGGCCGACTGGCAAGATATAATCCGGCATACGTGATTCCATCGCTCCGCAAGACCCTTATTCAGATGCTTACAGAGCTTGAATTTTCGGACGTCGCTCGCAGCAAGGAAGAGAGCGCCAAACTACTCCGCCTTCTCGTACAGAACGCCCAGTCGCTCATCAAGCCATACGTCGAGCCAATGATCTCAGTGCTTCTGCCCAAGGCCAGTGACCCCAATCCATCTGTTGCGGCTACAATCCTCAAAGCGATCGGTGAACTCGCAACCGTGGGTGGTGAAGACATGCTTCCGTATAAAGACCGACTGATGCCCCTTATTATTGAGGCTCTTCAGGATCAAAGCTCAAATATCAAGCGAGAGGCTGCTCTTCACGCGCTGGGCCAGCTAGCTAGCAACTCGGGCTATGTGATCCAACCTTATATTGAGTACCCGCAGCTGCTGGATAATCTTCAAAGTATCATTCGTACCGAGGATCAGCGCGGACCTATCCGACAGGAGACTATCAAACTCATGGGCATCCTCGGTGCTCTCGACCCTTACAAATGCCAGCAGGCAGAAGAGAAACCCCTCGACACTCAATCTCACGCAGAGACTGGCCCAATAACCGATATTTCTCTGATGATGAGCGGGCTGACTCCATCAAACAAAGAGTACTTTCCCACTGTTGTCATCAATGCCCTCCTGCAGATTCTAAAGGATCACTCACTTGCTCAGCATCACGCCGCTGTGATTGAAGCAATCATGAATATTTTCAGGACTCTTGGCCTAGAGTGCGTTTCATTTCTGGATCGAATCATTCCTGCTTTCCTTCAGGTCATCCGCTCCTCGCCCTCGACAAGATTGGAGTCGTATTTCAATCAACTGGCCACGCTAGTCAGCATTGTGAGGCAGCACATCAGAAATTACCTTCCCGGTATCATTGAGATTCTGCAAGAGTATTGGGACAAGTCATCCTCATTGCAGTCTACCATCTTATCCCTCATCGAGGCCATCTCACGTTCCTTGGAAGGTGAATTTAAAATATTTCTGGCAGGCCTTTTGCCGATGATGCTTGGTGTTCTTGAAAAAGATACCAGTGCAAAGCGTGCTCCCTCTGAGAGGGTCTTGCATGCCTTCCTTGTATTCGGAGCTAGCGCTGAGGAGTATATGCATCTAATTATCCCCGTTATTGTACGAACATTCGAAAAACCCACGCAGCCCTCATTTCTCAGAAGGCAGGCAATCGAAACTATTGGCAAGATCTCCAAACAGGTCAATCTCAACGACTATGCTGCCAAAATCCTCCACCCCCTCACTCGAGTGCTTGATACTGGCGAGCCAGTACTGCGAACGGCCGCCTTGGATACGATGTGTGCCCTCATTCAGCAACTGGGGAAGGATTTCATCAATTTCATGGGTACTGTGAACAAAGTCGTGAATCTGCGACAAATTCAGCATGCCAACTACGAGCTTCTGGTTAGCAAGCTTCAAAAGGGCGAGGCGCTTCCACAAGATTTGAATACCGAAACGCGCTACTTCGACCGCGGCATCGAGCCTGCTTTTGCAGACCTGGGCACCAAAAAGCTAGAGATGAACGCTATACATCTGAAAGCGGCTTGGGACACCAAAGGCAAGTCTACAAAGGAAGATTGGCAAGAATGGGTACGGAGGTTCAGCACAACTTTGTTGACTGAATCTCCGAATCATGCCCTCCGCGCTTGTGCGAGTTTGGCAAGCGTCTACCTGCCTCTTGCACGAGAGCTTTTCAATTCTGCTTTCGTTTCATGCTGGAGCGAGTTGTTTGAACAATTTCAAGAGGAACTCATCCAGAATATTGAGAGCGCTATCAAGTCAGAGAATGTTCCGCCGGATCTGCTTGGTCTACTTTTGAATCTTGCTGAATTCATGGAGCACGATGACAAAGCCTTGCCCATCGACATTCGAGTACTGGGACGGGAAGCTGCGCGATGCCACGCTTATGCCAAGGCTCTCCACTACAAGGAACTGGAGTTCCTCCAAGATCAGAGCAGCGGAGCAGTTGAGGCTTTGATTGTGATCAACAACCAACTCCAGCAGTCCGACGCTGCCATTGGTATCTTGCGCAAAGCTCAGCTCTATAAGGAAGGCATCCAGCTACGCGAGACCTGGTTTGAGAAGCTTGAACGCTGGGAAGAGGCCTTGGCATTTTACAACAAGCGTGAAGCAGAAGTACCCCCAGAACAAGCTGTCCCAATTGACATTGTGATGGGTAAGATGAGATGTCTGCATGCTCTAGGCGAGTGGGATGCTCTCGCTACGCTTACCGGTAACACGTGGCAAAACTCGGCTCCCGAGGTGCAGCGTATGATCGCGCCATTGGCAACTGCAGCAGCTTGGGGTCTCGGTAAATGGGACTCGATGGATAACTACCTGTCTTCACTGAAGCGAAACTCTCCAGATCGCTCTTTCTTCGGTGCCATCTTGGCGCTGCACAGAAACCAGTTTAAAGAGGCGATATCCAACATTCAACAGGCTCGCGAAGGCTTGGACACAGAGCTAAGTGCTCTCGTTAGCGAATCCTACAACAGAGCTTACCCTGTTGTGGTCCGTGTCCAAATGCTTGCCGAGCTTGAGGAGCTCATTACATACAAGCAGTGCGACGAGAAGAAACGTGTGACGATGCGCAAGACCTGGGAGACGCGTCTTGAGGGCTGCCAGCGCAATGTTGACCTTTGGCATCGCGTACTCAGACTTCGTGCTCTGGTGATAACTCCCGCGGAGAATATGCGCATGTGGATCAAGTTTGCCAATTTGTGCCGCAAGTCTGGCCGTATGGGTCTTGCAGAGAAGTCGCTGAAGCAGCTTATTGGGGTGGAAGCGCCTCTCGAAAATATGATTCCTTTCTGGAAGGAAGGTTCGTCCCTGCCTAAGAATGTTCCAGCTCAGGTTATCTATGCTATGCTCAAGTTCCAATGGGAGACTGGCCTACAACCTAGTACTCATTCGCTTCGTCGCATCTCGGAGCGTACTCTGTATTGCCTGCAGAGGTTTACTAACGAAACTGCTCATCGATTCGACGTGACCAAAATGCATCTCTCGTCTCAGTCTGGTACTGAGCTTTCCAATGCCGATTATGCATTCCAGAATCATGTCGACTCGTCGATCATTACTCCACAGACACAGCGGGCGCTCATGGAACAGACTGTGCTGCTAGCAAAATGTTACCTCCGCCAGGGCGAATGGCTCATCGCGCTCAACAAGGATAATTGGCAGCGTGATAATATTGATGAGATTCTCACTTCCTATTCTCAAGCCACAAAGTATAACCCGCGCTGGTACAAAGCATGGCATGCTTGGGCTCTCGCAAACTTTGAGATTGTTCAGACCCTTACTGCTCGCACAGAGGGCGATGCCAACCGAGCGGATTCCGCCGACATAATTCAGCACGTTGTCCCTGCCATTCAGGGATTCTTCAAGTCGATTGCGCTCTCCGCCGGCAGTTCGCTTCAGGATACCCTGCGTCTGCTGACCCTCTGGTTTACTCATGGCGGTCACGCAGATGTCCACTCAGCTGTGACTGAAGGCTTTGCAAATGTCAGTGTGGATACTTGGCTGGAGGTTCTCCCTCAGTTGATCGCACGTATCAATCAGCCCAATGTGCGTGTACAGCAGTCTGTGCATAATCTCCTCGCAGACGTTGGTCGAGCGCATCCTCAGGCCTTGGTCTACCCTCTCACGGTCGCCATGAAGTCTGTGCAGAGCACTCGCAGATCACGGTCTGCGGCACAAATCATGGACAGCATGCGTCAACACAGCGCCAATTTGGTAGCCCAGGCTGATCTTGTCAGCCATGAGTTGATTCGTGTCGCAGTCCTATGGCATGAACAATGGCATGAGGGTTTGGAAGAAGCCTCGAGACTTTACTTTGGTGACCAGAACATTGAGGGCATGTTCCAGACGCTTGAGCCACTCCACAACTTGCTAGAGCGTGGCCCGGAGACACTACGTGAGATCTCGTTTGCTCAAGCATTCGGTCGTGACCTGAGGGAAGCACGAGAATGGTGCCATCAGTATGAGACTAGCAGGGATCTTAACGACCTCAATCAAGCCTGGGATCTCTACTACCAAGTTTTCCGACGAATTTCCCGACAGCTACCACAAGTCACCAGCCTCGATCTAACGTACTGCTCGCCCAAGCTGCTCAACGTCAAGTCTCTTGACCTGGCTATCCCGGGCACCTATCGCAGCGGTCAACTCCCAGTGAGAATCCAGTCATTTGAGCCAACCTTGACAGTCATCAACTCGAAGCAGCGTCCTCGTAAGATTACTGCCAGCGGCACAGATGGAAACTCCTATCCCTTCCTTCTCAAGGGCCATGAAGACATTCGGCAGGACGAACGTGTTATGCAGCTGTTTGGCCTCTGCAACACCCTATTGGCAAGCGATTCGGAGTGTTTCAAACGCCACCTCACCATTCTTCGCTTCCCAGCAATTCCGTTGTCGCAGAGCTCTGGCCTGATTGGGTGGAGATCTAACACTGATACTCTTCACGTTCTTATCCGAGAGTACCGTGAAAGCCGCAAGATTCTTCTGAATATAGAGCATCGCATCATGCTGCAGATGGCTCCTGATTACGACAATCTCACGCTTATGCAAAAGGTGGAAGTCTTTGGCTATGCTCTGGATAATACCACTGGCCAGGATCTCTACCGTGTATTGTGGCTGAAGTCTAAATCGTCCGAGGCCTGGCTTGAACGTCGCACCAATTACACGAGATCTTTGGGTGTCATGTCCATGGTCGGGTATATTCTCGGGCTGGGTGACCGTCACCCTTCCAACCTCATGCTCGATCGCCTCAATGGACACATCTTCCACATCGATTTCGGCGACTGTTTCGAGGTGGCGATGAAGCGGGAAAAGTATCCGGAGCGTGTACCTTTCCGCTTGACACGTATGCTCACCTACGCAATGGAAGTGAGCAATATCGAGGGAAGTTTCAGAATCACATGCGAACATGTGATGCGAATTCTCAGAGACAACAAGGAGAGTGTGATGGCAGTATTAGAGGCTGTGAGTTATCTTATAGGCACACGATTCATCGTGTGATGTATACTAACTTGGCAATAGTTTATTCACGATCCTCTACTAACCTGGCGATTGACAAACACGGCATCACCAGCGGGTCCGAACTTCCGTTCCGACCGTGAGGCTGCGCTGATTGGTCTCAATGGTGGCGGAAGGGCGCGAAGGGCGTCGATTCTGGACGCTGACATTGCGCCTTCTGAGCTCATGGCCAATGGTGACCCCGTAGGCGCACTGATGACCCGCCCCAGAGCCAGAACGAATAGCGGCGTCGAAACCGAGGGCGCCAACGGTGCTCAGGACACGGAGACTCAAAACGCCAGAGCCATTGAGGTCCTAGATCGCGTCGTGCAGAAACTGAATGGTCGCGACTTCAAGGAAACGGAGGAGCTTGACGTTGTGAATCAGGTCAACAAGCTTATTATCGAAGCGACGAAGCTGGAGAATCTTTGCCAGCACTATATTGGATGGTGCAGCTTCTGGTAAAGCGTTTGTTGGCTCCGCCACAAAATGTTGTATATTTATACTTGAGAGTATGCAGAGCATGATGCTGAGCATGTTGTGCTCTGCATGCCGGATGAAGTGTTCCCGGCATGTTTTGACTTTAATTTTCGGCGCTTGGTTGCGCAAGGGGTTGGGCGCTTGGCTATTCGCTGTCCTCGACTACGTGTTTTTCTTTTGTTTGTGCCTTGTAGGAGCTTTGGTAGCGTACTGTGGACGGCTCAATCAGCGTCTTTTGAGGTCGTTATGTATTAATACTAAAGATACCTTTTTTATCGGCAGTGGGATATTCCCACTCTTGTGACAGATGATGGAGCTTTTACCTGCTGGACCCCAGTTTGAGGCGGATTGTCACCTGCTATTGAGCCTGGCTTAGATGCGCGGACTTTAGAGCGGCACGGAGCTGCTAGTGGCACGGAGCTCGAAGTGGTGCATTTTAAATACTGCGGAACTCAAGCAAACAAGGTGCTACAGGAACTGGGGCAAGTATGACATAGATAACACAACGGCTAATAGGGCTTCTCAGGTTTGTCATTCTCCTTCCTTTGATCCGGACAGAAATGTGGCGGGGGGGGGACACTTAAAGGCGCGCCATGTGAATACTAAGCTACAGCGTATCACTGCTCTACGAATCCAGATCAAAGGTTGAAATTGAGCTCACAAAATAGAAGCAATCTACCAGTTAAAAGAATATTGATACACAATTTAACTTAGTTCGACTGTCTTAACCTCAGAGGTCGGCACACATCGTGAGCAACGTTTAGTTATCCGGCTTTGTACCTATCTATGTGCTGCTAGCCCGCCACACCCCGCACCCCACGCCTGACCCCCAACTATGCGGGGGGGACCAAGGAGAGGGAGTTCCTGAACTACGGACGGGAGGGAGGGTATTTAAAGCTGAACCCTTCAAGGAGAAAGTGTACGCTTCTCTGTGATGAACTACAATCGAGCTGCTACGAAAATGGAGCCCATTTTGTTTCAATCTGTCACTGTCATCACGGGCGAAGAAGACGCCACGCCCTTTGTCGCAGATGTCCTGGTCAAAGACGGTCTGATTGCCCACATCGGCGACCCTGGCACGGTAGAATCTGCGACAGCCCGGCTCATCGACGGCAAAGGCCAGTACTTGTCGCCTGGATTCATTGATATGCATGCGCATTCCGACTTGTATCTCATCACGAGTCCAGCTCACGAGGCCAAGATCTCACAAGGCTGCACAGTAAGTAAAATAAGGAAAAAGCGCCTCTGGTCACCCTTTGATTTTGGAAGCCGGGATCACGCTGGGAGTTTGTTGGAAAGAATTTTATCAGACTTGCTTGCTGATTAATATGAATGCAGACCGAAGTTGTCGGCCAAGATGGAATTTCGTATGCCCCTGTACGTACAAAGGAGCAACTGCGGGCCATTCGGAGTCAAATCGCAGGCTGGAACGGCAATCCCTCCGACGAGGAATGCCAGACCAAGCACCAGGGCACCGGAATCTTTGAGTGGCAGACTGTGGGTGACTACCTCGACTGCCTGGAACAGAACAAGACTGCGACCAATGTGGCCATGCTAGTACCGCAGGGTAACCTTCGCCTCCTGGCTTGCGGCCCCAACGACACTCCCGCTAGCCCTGCGGAAATACAAGATCAGGTCAAGCTTTTAAAAGAGGCCATAGGTCAAGGGGCGGTCGGAATGTCCAGGTACTGCTGATATTGGCCTGCTGTCGACTCCCAGGACTAGCTAATGTTTGCTTGTAGCGGCCTGACTTATACGCCTGGCATGTATGCTTCCAACTCGGAGCTCGCAGTCCTTTGCCAGGCTCTCGCCGACGAATATCCTGGCGCTTTTTATGCGCCGCATCACCGCAGCTATGGATTCAAAGCTCTGGAGAGCTACGAGGAGATGCTCGACCTTGGGAAAAACACTCGCTGTCCAATCCGTGAGTCAAAACGCGCCCCAGGCCCCTTGCAAATCCGCATGAAGCCTTTCTGCTGACCCCCCCCCCATGCCCCTTTGAAGACTTGACACATGCAACTATGAACTTTTCCGAGAACAAGGGTCGAGCGCCCGAGCTACTGCAGATGATTGACGGGGCGCTTGGCTCTGGCGTTGACGTGACGCTCGACACGTATCCCTATTTGCCAGGGTGCACGATGCTGGCCGCGCTGCTTCCCAGCTGGGCGTCAGAGGGCGGTCCGGATGAAACCCTCAAGAGGCTGGGCGATGCGAAAGTGCGAGACAAGATTCAAGTTGCCGTGGAAGTCACTGGATGCGACGGTGGCCATGGCATCCCGACGAACTGGGATGAGATCCAAGTACGCATTCACAGGCCCTTTTATCATGATTTTCTTTTTCCCCAAAAAAGGCTAATGCAGACATGACTAGATTGGTAGCACGCAGCACGAGACGCTGGATGGGTACGCGGGTAGACGCGTGGCGGAAGTTGCCCGGTCCCTTGTCAAGCCTGCCATTGACGTCTTTTTCGACATTCTTGTCAAGGATCGACTTGCGACGAGCTGCTTGCTGCACATCGGCCACGAAGAAAATGTCCGCGCCATTATGAAGCATGAAAAACACATGAGTGGAAGTGATGCCATTCTGCACGGCGAAACGCTGCATCCTCGTGCCTATGGCACATTTACGCGATACTTGGGTTAGTTCACCCACACATGTACTTTTGCAACTCTTTTTTGCTTGGTATATAGAGTTTTTCTGACTGACAATGATTTTCATTAGGTCACTATGCACGCGATTTGGGCATGTTTACCATTCCGCAGATGATGGCACACCTGACGTCGCGCCCAGCCAAGCGCCTCAATGTGTATCCGTTCCGTGGGCATGTCGGTGTTGGGTCAGCGGCAGATTTAGTCTTGTTTGATCCGGAAACGATTCAGGACATGGCCACGTTTGAGCAACCGAAACTGACCAGTAAAGGCATCAATTTCGTGCTGGTGAATGGTGTGGTTGCGGTGGATGCGGGAAAACTTACCGGGGCGAGAGGAGGGCACGTATTGCGGAGGAGGGAGGATGGCACAGTTGGGTCTGGCAAGGTTTAGTGCATGAATTCGAGCAGAAATGGGTGATTTAGTACAGACAGATGACAGAAGAACATGTCCCTTGATGAAAGTCTTTAAAACCGAAGTGGTTGGTATAGAAGAGACAGATGGCAGAAGAACATGTCCCCTGATAAAAAAAAGTCTTCAGAACCAAAATGGTTGATACAAAAGAGACAGATGACAGAAGAAGATGTCCCTTGATAAAAGTCTTCAAAACCGTACCCTCCTTGATAAAAAGCCGAGAAATGCATGGCCAATAAATGTACAATTGAATGAGACTAAATCTGTTATTTCATCAACTAATGCTTCTCGGCGTTTTTAAAAAAACGGCAAAAAAGGCAAAGATATTTGCTCAACAACCTATTCTACAAGCCTATTTTAATAATACAAACGCCTTGTTTTTTTTTTACAATTCTCACATTGGCTTACCACCCATCAACAACCTGTATGCACATTTCCATTCCGCCGTCGGGCTTGGCGACAACACTGGGATTAATCTTGATGTTGCTTTCGTCAAGAAGAGACTTGTCCTTGAGCTCGAATTTAAAGCGGCCGATCCAGGCCGCGGCCAGACATGCCAGCTCCGATTTAGCGAATGCGCCACCGATGCAGCTGTGAGGCCCGTGAAGAAAGGTCATAAAGGCATAGTTGCTGGTGGCTCCTCCGCTTGCCGCATTGGTCGCATTCTTGCCGCCATTCTCCGGGGTCAGCCAGCGCTCTGGGTTGAACTCGTGCGCATCGTCGCCCCATTGCTTGGGGTCCGTGTTTGTTGCCCACGGCACCAATCCCAAGAGGGTTTCCTTGGGGATAAACTGTCCTTGGATGGTAGTGTCTTGGGTTGCCACTCGTATCGACTGTGCCACGGGGCTGTGCACTCGTAGTACCTCGCTGCACACGGCGTTGAGATACGGCATAGAGTCAATCACGGCACTCGTGACTTCAGTGTCGCTGTCTGGAGAAGGAAGAGCATCGCGAATCTCCTGACGCAGACGCTCCTGCATATGCGGGTACTTGGCCATGAAGTACGTCACCCAGATGAGGGAAGATGCGGTGGTCTCGTGGCCAGCAGAGAGAAACGTCATCATCTGATCAACGAGCGCATTCTCGGAGAAGAGACGTCCTCCCATTGCAACGGTGAGTATGTCCAGACCTGCATCCTGCTTGCTCTCTAGCAAGCGCCTCTTTTCTTGAATCAGCTCATGCGCAACACCGCGAATGTGGGCGGACGCTTTTCGAGCATCTCTCACCCGCTGAAGCGGCAGGTTGTTCATGATAAAGCCGGGAAAGAAGGCGCGAAGACCAAGAAGCACCATGTCTCCGTCCGCGGGCTGCAGAAGCTCGTAGCTTTGCGCCAGCGGGTTCTCTGGGTTCTTGATGGAGCCAAAGTCGACGCCGACACCCGCCAGGCCGATAATGTCCAAGGCGCAGCGCGCGGTCCATCCAGAAATGTCCGTCTCGGTATAGCCCTTGTCATCACAGGATGCCGTAATCTCGCGCACAGATTCGCACGATTTTGTCCAAAATGTAGGATACAGGTCCTTTACGTGTCGGAATGAAAAGGCGGGCAGCATGTCGCGACGCTGCTTCTTATGCTCGTCGCCTTCGACAGTAAGAAGACCCCAGCCGATGATCAGAGCAAGAAAACTGCGCGCGAATAGAGGCTTTTCAAAGCTGTAGCACTTGGTGACGAGAAGCTCCGAGAGTGCCTGGGGGGAGTTGACAATGACCATTTCCTGGTTGAAATGCCACAGGATACGAATCAGGCCTTCGTTGGGGCTTTCTGCGATCCTGAATCGAAGTTGTCAGTTGGTCCCGAGGTGGACTTTTTTTCACGCACAAGATTGTTTACATACCATTTTTTCGCCATGACACCCAGGCCCTTTTTGCGCATGTTGATTCCATGACCAAGCAAGGGGAGTCCGCCTTTGGCCTGAGGCAGGTGGCGAAGAGGCGACACAAAGAATGGATACACAAAAACTGCATATACAGAGTAAATGGTAATTTGAGAGGCAAACAGGGCAAGAAAAACGAGGGCGGATTGTGCCGTGTTGTCCAAGAGATGAAGCAACTTGATGAGCACACAGCCAAGTAGGCTGATGCCCGCCATGTGCTTCAGTGGTATAAGTCGGATGGCTGCCATTGCGCGCCTTCTGGATTTTGGTCGGTGCGGTACAGAAAGCGATTATTGGAATTTATAACGCGCGGGTCAATGTAACGGATGGCAACATATTTCTCTGACCTGGGGAACCCCGGATCCCTCTTTCTTTATTAAAAAAGCTGATTCGCTACCGAAGCTGCACCGCGGCAAGTCGGCGAGGTGGAGAAGCTGCAAAGCCGATAGCGCGCGGGGTCGTGTGAGGGGGGGACGGACGGGCTTGCTTGCGGCCTAGCTCCGTTCCAAGCAGCTATCCAAGTAAGTTCGTTATCGCAGGCGTAATAATTAATCTTAAACACGGAGCCTTTGACTTGCAAACGGCACAGAAAGTAGCCAATCGCCGCAGTGGATGCATTTCCCCGCATGGCTCTTTGCATCGCGCCGCATCCGAGTCAGTCCATTACCGAGCATTGCATGGAAAATCAGGTGGATCATGATTTGTTTCCAATTTGTTGGGGGTGGAAAAGCCTTGATGACGACAATATTGACCCTCTTGCACGTGTAAAACCATCAATCAAGACATGTCTAAGCATGTCTAAGCATGTGATCAGGGTGATTGTATACAAGTCCCTTCAAAAGTACAGAGCAACATGGAGGTCTGTACCAGCGCTCGGCTACTGGCTGTTGTGGTTCAGCCATCTGCACAGCTCGAGTTTAACATGTATATCTACCAAGACCTTTAATCGCCACCTTGTGACTGTGACTCAGAGAGCAGGACTCTACCGCGAGATTAAGATGATTCCAGCCATGCCACGAGCCGAACAGCGAAAAAGATGGGTAAAAAAGGCTTACGTGTATCTGAGGCCAGACTAAACATCCCAAGAGCATTTGAGATTTGATGATGCACATGAATTACTCCATACTCGCCTACAGAGCGCTGACCAACCCAACTTAAAAACATATCCACAAGCTCTGTCGCTGGCTTGACAAATTTGCAATTATAATTCTGCGTTTTTCAATTTCTTTTTCGTCAATCTCAAATTATAATCATACATTTAAAAATACCATCCATCCCTACCTGAACGGTCCAAACAAGACAGCAGATGAATGTTTCGGCCGTCGACAACACCTCCGCCAAAGTAGCATCACCTGGTATCATCCCCCCGCTTAAATTGCTTTTCATCCATTGCCGGCTTCTATAACAATCATCGGGGGGGGCTTCTTTTTTTTTCGGTATAGCTTTCATCTTGAATTTGGTGCCAGCTATTAAACAGTGTCTTGCGCTGGTGTGTCTGCTCGCACCGAAGTAGCCGTGTCTGGTCGCTTTCTGCCATTCGAGGTCGGGGTGACGACCCTTTCATTTCGCCACTCGTGCCAGAGCCGACTCTCAATAACAGCATTGCATAAGAGAAAGAAGCTATAAAAAAAATTGTCATCAAGTTAAGCCATGAACCCATCACAAAATGCCGGCCGATAAGTACTCACAAGGCTAAAAAGTTGAACGCAATGACAGTCTTCTTCAAGCCGCATCTGCTGAAGCCATAGACGTAGCTGTACCTACGGCAGTATCCGCGAGACCAGTCTTGAGCCGAAAAGATGAACGATGTGAGCCAGAGGTAGGAAAGCGCGAGGTTGATTGGCCAGAGATGACCACCATATCTGCTAATCAGGGGTAGAATCATTCCAAGCGTCCAGAGTGCAAGAGTGATGACAGCCTGCAAAAGGTGAGAATGGTACAAAACTAGATAAAAGCAATGAAGTGACTTACTATGACCTCTTGGTAGATGATGTGTGTGTTGTGAGCGGCAGAGTACTTGTTCAAAAAGTACGACAAAATTCCAGTCACAATCAGCGAAGACACCCATACAATAGCGTGGTTGGCGAAAGCCAAGTATCGGAGGGTTGATTGAAACATGGTGTGAATTTCCCTGCTGATGTTGAAAAGGTTTTAATAGACGGTTAATTTGCAAATCTAAAACTAGAGCTCATTCCTTTATATCATGAAAATTCTTGTCCCAACACAAAAGAGACAACGCCTTTTTTAGAATTTGTCTACTTATGTCATGTACGACATCAATGTGACGCGCGTGGGACATGGATGACGTGAATGTTCAAGCATAGGCAATTGTATTATGCTTTTGGGAATGTATAGTAAAAGCTACACACATCAATAGTCGTGACATTATCATGAGCGTATCATCATACCATACAGATGACGTCTGTATGATTCTACAGCTACCTGCGAATAGGCGACATTTAGCCGTATGTAGTAAATACGACCAACTTTACTTGAATATTAATATTCACAATGCATGATAATTAATGCTAAAATCAGCTGTTTTTCTAATTCTTTTTCCAGGCATTATCCGCATCTGCATGTCAAGTTAGCGTCACTACTAAACTCCGGGGTATAGTCCCAATCTCACTTGGGTGGATCTGAGGCACTGGAATGTCCTCTCTCTGCCCTTTTTTCGTTTTATAGTCGACGTTGAATTTCTTGTCCCTCTCTTCAACTCTGCCAAAATCCAACTGCCCATCGGCTGTAAAGCTCGTCATAAGCTTTGGCTCACCCAGCGGCAGTTTGTGGCCCTTGTCTGTCTGCCATAGATGGTAAACCTTGCCGTACAGCCGGACCACGTTCTCCATCTCTTTGTGCTCCGCTTGAGCCCAAAGTGCGTCAGGAACAACAGGATTTGGCATGACGAGCATTCCGGATTTGACTTCGTAGACATGCGAATGCCAGAGCTTTTGTTCTTCGGAAGATAGCGTATCGAATAGCTCGGGCGCGATCATGTATTCAACGCCAATAAGTCGTGCATCGGGCTCGGCCGAGTCATAAAGAAGGCATTGGCGCACATCTTTGTCTTTTTTGCATCGTTAATTATAATTTTCGCATGTTTTCTAGAACAAGCATTCCGTCGTACGTACTCACGTGGCCGCAGTAATGATTCGTCTCTACTGCGCGTTGCGGGTCGTCGGCGTACGCGTGAAAGGCATTCAGATGCGCGCATATGTTTTTCAAGGGCTTGAAATCCTGCACTATGCGTCAAAACTAGAGATTCAATCAAAATCATCGGTGGCCTGACCTGAGTAAGTGCTGCTCCTTTGGTGAGGAGGGTCTGCTGGAGAGTTAGGGGTTCTCCTAGCCCGTCGTTAGTGACTTGCTGGCTTGCCATTGTAACTAAATGTAGGATACGTGTTTTGGGGGCACAGAGCCAGGTAGAAGTGTCAAATATGAATAAATAGGCAATGTAACGCCATCCAGCAGGGGAGTAGGGCTGACTACTATTGCCACATCATGATTCCAGCTCTGATGAGATATTCATGACGTGTACTAAATGGGGGGTAGTCGTCAAGTCGCGCGTAATCAACGCTCTCTGCTTTATTTTCTACTACGCTCGGAAGCTCTCTTGAAGACATTTTTTTCCCTTTGCCATAAGAATTCATGACATGCATTCAAGAATCACCACGACTAGCTATTTTTCCTGGCCAATTGAAGCGCGAAATTACCCACCATTTTGTGCGAATTCTCCATCGTTTCAAGAGGACGCCTTCATGTTTCCGTAGTCGAAGATTCCATTCCATTGCATGAACAGGTCGCAAGCAGCTTAATAACCTATGGCAGGCTCGTCATAACTAAGGGCTACCACAATACTACAGGTTCGGCCTCTTCACTTTTAGTTTTCAACTGATTTTCAATATATGGCGCAGAAAAGTCTCTGTTCCTAGCTATGAATACCTCGGACTATTTGGTTGAAGCTCTCGCCGATGCGCACGCGCAGAAATAACGTGTTGAATCATTAAATCATCTAGTCAAGAGACATCGCGTACGTACAAGTAGACATGGCCTCTAAGCAGCGGCAGCGCGCGGGAGACGGCGGAAGCCACCGCGACAGGCCACATCGCACTGAAGCTCGGCCATGCGCTTCTGATCTCCGAGGGGGTCGTTCGATGCCTCGTCCAGAACCCATTCGAGATGCTCGTTTGTGTAGTTGGGGACAAAGTCGGCGGCCAGGACACCGAGGCGCTGGCCGTACTTGGTGACCTTGTTCCAGTCACGCTTGACATTCTGCAGGTCGCGCGAGAAGTAGGCGTAGCTGCGCTCAAAGATTTTGCGGTTGAGCTGTGTGCCCATGACGGGTTTGAAATCGACATACTCGGCCCAGGCACTTTCCGGTTCGGCCAGGACAAAGTCGGTGGCGCGCTTGACGGCGCGAAGGAACGCGCGCACCTTGTCAGGGTTCGCGGCCAGAAACTCGTCGTTGGCAATGTACAGAATGGAACAGAAGCAGCAGCAGCCGAGCTCGGCGAGCTCGTCGATGCGGAGCATCTGCACGTCGGATTTAGGACGGCCTTGGCTATCGAGCCACTCCTCGAGCTCGACCATTTGGACATTTTCCAGGCCGATGCCGGCGTCGATTTCGCCATTCTTGATGGCTTTGGACACATTCATGCCGCAGCGGACGGCAGTGTAGTCATCGGGGGTGAGGCCATAGTGCGAGGTGAGTTCGTCGATCTGGATCTTGCCGAATTCGCCAACGTAGCCGATACGCTTGCCCTTGAGAGAGCGGAAGTCGGTGGTGATGCCAGAGTCCTTCAGATAGACGACACCAGTGAAGGGCTCATCGAGGAGGCTGCCGATTGAGGTGACGGGAAAGTTGCGAGCCTTGGCCTGCATCTCGGATCAGATCACGTTCTCGGCAGAAATGTATTAGGTTGGGTCACGAACAGCGAGGGTATGAATCATGGCCTTGAAGCCCATGTTCACACTGCCAGAGCCAATGATTTCAGTGACATCCTAGGAAAATTAATATGCTACTACCAATTAGGAGTTGGCCGTGGCAATCTCACGCTGGGGTCGTTGGGCTCTAAAAGGGCGACCTTGATGCCTTCGGCAGCAAAGAAACCCTTACTCTGTGCCAGATAGAGGGGGGCGTGGTAGGGCGTGGCATGCCTGCCGTATTGTTAGAACGTAGGGATGCCCCAGCTAGGATCTGTTTCTGCTGACCAGTTGGTTAAGAACGTGATCTTATCAGTAGACATTGTGAGATGTCGAGCAAAACGCTGCGGTAGTCAGTATTTTGCAGCGCATGCAAGGGGAGAATATCAGATGCAGGTCCTTTCGCTGGTATTATCCAGATCAAGTTCGCCGGTATTTCTCAGATCAATAGGTCAACCCGCACAGCAGCTAAGACAAGCGACACGGCTGCAGCACGAGGCGAACCCATTGAACACCCGGTTGCATTCCAGTATACGTTACCTCGATCTTGGGATAGCTCCATAGCGAGAGAATTTATTCCTGCGCGGATCACATGGTCCGTACCAGAGGCTTTTGTTGTTATGTTGACGAGGTTTGTTTAGCAAGGGCGCTGTAGGGAGATGTAGGAGAGTGAAGATAAAAATGCCGCATCTCGATCGCGATCGCTTTTATACATCGCAAGCGATGCCGGGACCCTTGAAACTTATCTAACCAATTATATGATTACATAAAAAGGGAACAACCTAATACTCCATTTTTGTCCGCCTTTGGCCGCCGGCAATTGGCTCCGTCATCAGACCAAGAAAGCGGCACAAATATCCAGGTGGATTACAATGAACCCCGCTATGCTCGTCAGCCTTTTCTAAGCGGAAATGTCCAGCAAAAGTTGTAACTATGATCTCTGTAGATCAGTCATTTGGTCATGGAGTAGGCTAATTAGCCTAGCTGCACGTATTCGCGATTCTTCCTCAGGTGCTGCGGGAGAGTCTGGCAGGTTGACTATCACTTTGCCAGTGCTCTCTGTCGTCTGAACTCAATATGGTGATACATATATATATTGGGTGAAACAATACGCTGTGGCTTAAATATCCTGAAATGACCGTCTTCATAAAGGCGCCGTATCATCTGCAGCTTGCACTGCCTGAACGATCAACACATCTGCTTCGGCAAACTCCTCAACAATCTGCGAGGCAAGAACTCCCAAGCAATGTACAGTCTCACTCGCCGGGGCGTGCTTCAACTTTCCTTCGTCCAATTTGTCTTTGGCATGTCGTCCGACAACAATAAGGCTAGACTTGTTTCCGTGTGGCGCGATGTCGGCATTAGTAGATGCGTGGTGGATGAAATCTTCCACGGTGCAGGGGCCCTGCACCTGCTCAATCTGAACCCTGGTGGACAATTCCTCGCTCATCTCGTCTAGAAAGCTGGCTGCGCCTGTTTTGGATGAGTTGGAGTTTTGCGCATCTGCTTCCTTGGCCTTCAAAATAGTAGCAGTCGCCTGCGATCCCTGACAGAGCTGCAAGACGAGACGAAGAGCAAAATCATCATCGGCACCTCCAATGTAGATCATGAATATGTGGTATGGCTGGCGAGACACCGCAGCAACTGGGAAGTCACTTGTCGTTTTGGCAAAGGAATATTGGCGGATAAGCTTGCCCTGTTCTTCAGTTACACCGTCTTTGGAGCTGGTGTGATCACTTCTAGTGAAAAACACAGCAATGTTATGCTCATTATTGTCCAGTATGGACGACGCGAAAGCAGTGTATGGCGAAGCTAATTTGTCAGCCTGTGCAGAAGATGAAAGGATCTGCGAGTCTCCGATATTTCCCGTCTCGCTCCAGGGAACAAGAAGTAGGCTAGCGGACATGGCCGTCGCCTTCAGGAGGAGTGCTTGTGAGAATCGGTGCTCGGGCATGATGGCAACTTCTCCAGATACAGCCAAGTAATTCGACTGTGTCGCAGTTTGAAAGATATTCACAACAGGATCGTTACGACTGTAGCTATCCACCTGAGAAACAGTCATGACAGACGAGTCACGATCAGTCAGCTGGAGTAGCCTGAGCCCATGGGCACGGACTGGCCCTCGACAAGCGTTATCTGACTCTGTCTCTTGATTCAACAATTTGTCAGAATCTCCAAAGAGCGACACAAGCTTCAGAAGCCTCGGCATAGTGTCCAGACGCAGATATACGAGGACGCGAGTCACGGTATTCTCTCGCGTAGCACTTGAGTGTGCGCCATCGCTTGGGGGGTGAATAAGAGCCCCAGTATCCCAGTCTATTTCACCACGTCGCCAGAGCTCCATCTTCTTCTGGTACCAAGGCGGATATAGCCACGACACAAGCGGCGTTGTGGCAAAGGTTGTCAAAAGCGCCATGACAACAAAGATGGTAAAGGTTCGAGTGCTGAGAATATTGGCTTGGAGACCAATGTTCTGTAATAAATTAGCGGGTGAATACCGAAAGCTTTAAACACTCAGTAAGTAGCCTACCAGTACGATCAACTCGACGAGACCCTTGCAACTCATCAAAACACCAATGGTCAGCGACTCGCGCCACACGAGGCCATTCAATCGCGCAGCAAAGGAAGCACCGATAATCTTTGTCAGGAAGGCGACAATGGTTGTCGCAAAGACATATCCCCAGGCTAGACCGCTGTTCAGTAGTCCAAGATTTGTTTTGAGACCGGAAAGCGTAAAATAGAGCGGCAGTAGTAGAGCGCCGATGAGGTCTTCCATTTTTTCGGTGACCTTGATGTTGAATCGACCTTCCCGTGGAACTATCAGGCCAACCATGAATGCACCAAAAATCGGGTGCACGCCAATGATGCCAGTAAAGAAGGAGGCCGCCAGTGCTAACAGCATAATCAAGGACACAATACCCTGAGATGGGCCACTCTGCAGGCTATCTGTTCGGCGAAGAAGCCAAACGAGAGCAGGTCTGATAATATAGACGAGGAGGAGAAGAAAGCCAAGGCAGGATAGAAGGATCCAAAGCGCAGTCAGGCCCTTGCCGGCATTGACTAGTGTGACACACAACGCAAGCAGCACCCAGCCAACGACATCGTTGGCAACGCCTGCGGACAAAGTGATTACACCAACTGAGGTATCCAGAAGTTTGAGTTCGGAGAGGATTCGACACAGAACGGGGAAAGCTGTGATGGCAATAGCAATTCCAATGAAGAGCATGTAGGTGCTGAAGCTGATGGGAGCAAGCCCAGAGTCATCGCGAAATGCATGATAAACTCCCCAGGCTAGACCACAGCCAACTGCAAAGGGCAGAGCAAGGCCCGCAAACGCTACCGAAGTTGCGACGCGCCAATTTGTCACAAGAAAGCCGACATCAGTCTCCATGCCGATGAGGAAAAGGTATAGAATCAGGCCGAGATTAGCGACCAAGGAAAGATTCGGAATAGATTCTTTGGGAAATATTGATTGCTGGAATCCCGGTACACGCCCCATGACCGACGGCCCAAGAATGATGCCGCCAACGACTTCGGCAATGACGCGCGGCTGTCGAATCTTGGCCAAGGGCCAGTGCAAGGCATGACAAACGATGATGATTAAACTGGCCTGGATACAACACGTCGTCAGAACTGAGGTAATAACCTGAACCGTTGTCGATGGCAATCACATACTTGAATGATGAAAAGGATGATTGGATCTGCTGGATTGTACTTGGAAGGATTGGCCCCCTCAATCACGCCGCCTTGCGGAGGCGCACGGTTTCCGTCCATGGTCGATGGATGTTATTCTGACGCTGTGAGCCGGTCGCTTGGGAAGGCAAGCCGAGCATGCGTCGAGGCTTGGTTACTGAGGGCTTTACCCAGTATTTGAATAACAGGAAGATGTACGTGGGAAAGTCATTTCAGGGCGCGCGAAAAGGCTGGCTGACAGGGCATGACCTTTTCTACGTTCGTGGCGTTTAAGCGGGCTGTGAGGCTCGATCTTGTCACTGGCTGCTGGCCCACTCAGTTACCGGGAGCGTTTGCACCCACCGACAGTTGGTTGCATTGCCTCAGAGTCAGGTAGGCTCAACATGTGAACGAATAATTAAGTCGGCTTAATCGCAATTTTTGTCACTTTACTTGCATAACATGATCAATCGGATACGACTTGGACGGCTTCCTCGAACAAGTTTCGACTCATTGTTGTCATCAACAACAGAGGACTTTGATGGGCTGGGCTGAGGGGGATGTGGCGTTGATAAGCAGCAGGCTGTTGTGTGTTGTGTGACCAAACATACAATGGTCTAGGCGCCAAGATATCACCACCTGAGCAAATTATTCAGCCCGACAACGGATGAGGAGCTGCAAAGCCTGCAAAGCTCAACAGGTCTGTTGCACAGAGACGCAGCCGCATCACCAGCGGTTACTGTCCAGGGTAGGAAAATCTTGCCTAGGTTGCAACGACGGTTTCAAAGGAACAACGGCCGTGGACGCGTCAATTAATGCGTTGAACAGGTCAGAGGAGGGTTTCTCGTTCAGCTACGAAATGGCAGGCGATCGAGGCTGTAGTGGCGTTGCGCGTGATTATCCGCACCAGCAAATGGCGATCCTGGAGAGAAGGCTTGTTCAAATGCTTGATGCCAATGTGAACCCTTGAGCTACCCTACCCGAAGCAGGGTCATGTGTCCAAGTACTCAGTAGCAATGAGGCCGGTCAATTCTGGGCTAGCTCGGTCTAGCCTTGCCCAATGCTGAGAAGCTGCCGCTACCAGTACCAGGTAGTCAGCTGGAAGCATACTCTTGTCCCAGTCCGGGGCCTAGAGTTGCCATGATTTTCCTATGCTGCATTTGCATTTTCTCAAGATGCATTTCCCTATGCTGCTCAAGTGAATGAGATTGTAAATATGCTGCCGGTTACCGAAACAGATGTGATTCTCGTTTTATTGCGAGACATACGTGGCAAAGATTGGCCAGGCACCAGGGGGGAGAACGAGAGCAATGCAGGGCTGCATCGATAAATAGATGACGTGGCGAAGAATTAACTGCAAAATCTACCTTTGCTCTGGACAGGAAGATGCTGGACGTTGATGATTACATGAACACTTGAGCGATGAGTTGCAGAGGTAACACGTGCAAGCGCGCTGCATCACCGCGTCGATATCCACAGCTCTTTCAGCACGGATAGAGCTGCAGCGTTGGTGGGCTTGCGGGTGTTCTCCTAGGATTATTAGAGATACAGCGTCGTATCCCCACCGAGTATCATGGAGAAACAGAAAAAAGCATGAAACGGGAGGGGAAATTTCTTTCCTGCCACGCGACCGTGCTGGATCCAGCCTGGCGGACCCAACCACACATGGTATGACTTATTGCCAACTATACTTCGGATTTAATTGGTAGTAAAAACTGGCTTTGTGAAAGAGTTGCTGCTGCTGCTGCTGCTGTATTACAGTGTAGAAATACGAGGCTTGCCAGTGTCACAGAGGTAACGCTACACTGAGAGCCCCCCGGAACAGAAAGAAGCATGCCAAAATTAGTTAAACCGAGGAATGCCAACAAGCGCTGCTGGGCGACGCTGGCGAGTCAGTGATGGGTCCCGTGCCAGGACAAAAAAGAAGAAGGGGGAAAAAAGGTAGGAAAGAGGATAACTAGGCTCTAGAGGCTGACGGATTGGGTTTAGATGTATTAGCGCGCAGTGAAGCCAACATGCACTATATCACTCGGTCAATTAAAGCGCCTCTCAGCCATCTTTCTATGCGGCCAGTTGAAAATGCGACCGAAAATGGTCCCATGGGGAAACTCACGCCGTGGAGCCAGGCTGCCAACACGCTGGTGGGCTATTTATTTACCTTGACGTGCTTGAGTCGGCGGTCCAAGTAATAAATAATACCAGTGACTAGGGCGATAAACTAGAATTTATTACACGCCCCTCCTCCTCCTCCTCCAAGTTATCCGTACAACTTGCCGTGTTTGCCCACAGCCCAGCATCATGGTCGTTTGCTGTGAGAAATATTGGGAGCAATTCTGTCGGTTGCCGAACGACAACCGGGACCAAGCGGCTCAAAACAGAGACGGTGCCGTGAAAAATGACGCCCAGATCTATGATTGTTCCGAAACATAATCTGTAGATGACAGGAGCTGGGGGCGACAGCAAACAAGGTGCCATCCAAGTCAGCGGCAGGACTGCCCAACGTCACCCGTCTCTAGGTACGGATACATGGTAGGACTGGATGCGGCAATGTGCGGGTAGCAGTAGTTAGCGAATAGTACAAGACTTTTGTTGCCATCATCGACTCACGAGAACAAAGTCTCGCCATTGGGCCTTGGCGCCTTGTTATACGCTTGTGGCTGACGAAAATCATAACTAGTGGCGCCCAGCCGAGACGAGCATGATGGGGCCGGGTCAGGAAAATACCACCCGTGTCTGCAGCCGCTAGCCGGAGCCCTCCCTCTCTGCCTCTGTGCAAGTCACGGCATGTGGGAGTGAGTCTTGGAGCCAGCTCTATAAACGACGGAAGCAGCTAAGTTGTAAGAGAGAAAGTAACAAGCAAGTGCTCCTATAAGCAACGAAAAGGTCAACACTGGCTAGATAGCTTGAGCCGCAAAGGGACCAACTATCATTGGTGTTGGCAACTCAGCCCAAAAAGACAAAGACTATTCACATTTGTCCATGCCGCAGGCCACCCTGTAAGACCGTGGTTCCATTTGATCGTTGCCCCATTGTTGGGCCACGCGAGCGGGCACTGGAGAAAGAAATTACCACCATCCGGCCCTTCTCGGCGCTTCTCCAGGCATTCACCCCATATCCCCAGTGCGGAGTGGCTCCGGGGGACATGCTACGGGGCCCCAGAACAAGCCTTGGAGAAAAAAGGTAATAGTGGGAAAGGGGGCCTTCTGGGGCACTGGGGAATGTGTATTTTTCTCTTATTTTTTTATGAGGGCCGCCCTTCTGACCTTCTTGACGAGGCTTCTCAAGCTTCCATGACACTGAGGTTTTCGGCCCTTCTCTACAGCCCCAATGGGGCGAGGCCTCTTGGAACTATGCTGCGCTTCTTCTCCCCCACTTGGAGCCGCCACAAATAATTGTCCTTGGACCATAATCCGTACATTCTGGGTAATAAGTCAATAACAACCAGTGTGTTCTCGTGTACAACTCTATTCCCCAGGCTTTTTCCCCCCCCCAGACGCAGACGCGACCTCGGCCGTGCTACAGTCTATCCGTACATCAACGCTAAATAAATTACTTTGTGCCAATTTCGTCTTCTGTCCACGCACACACCCCCCCTTACCCGGCTTCGTCCTCCGAGCCGGTCTACCGTTAATAGCAGCAGTGCGCTATACACACCCCCCCCTTTGTGGCCAGTGAGCTTTCACCAAAATCGGTCCAGAATCTCCAAACGGCGCCTCCCCCAGCCCCTGTCGCCCCCCCAGAGTCAGCCATGGCCGCCAAACCGCCGAAGTGTGTTTGGGGAGTTCCCCCCAATTAGCCATGCCCCATAAAGTTATGAGGCTGCAACGCCCATGGGGAAAGAAAGTAAAAAAAAAAAACACCCAAGAGTCAGTCGTGGAGAGCCACACGATAGTCGTTCACCAGTATAAGATCCCGTCGTTGCCCTCCCACCCCTTCCTTATTCCTTTGTGTGTCTTACTACTTTTGTCGTCTGTGTCTCACGAGTTGTTCCTCCTCCATTATTCGTTTTTCTCCAGCCATTGTGCATTCGACCAACGAGCAAACCCACTGCCCACAATGACTGGCAGCGAAAAAGTCGAAGTTGGCGAGTTTCGCCAGGAGGACGTTAGCCTCCGCGCCACCCAGGATGTCGAGGCCATCGAGGCACCCGTCACCTGGAAGGCCTATCTTCTCTGCGCATTCGCCTCTTTTGGTGGCATCTTCTTCGGTTACGATTCCGGTTACATCAACGGTGTTACCGCTTCGCCCATCTTCTACAAGGCCGTCGAGGGCGCTGCTGCTGAGAAGCTCAGCGATCCCAACTCTTCTCTCATCGTCTCGATTCTGTCTTGCGGTACCTTTTTTGGTGCTCTGATTGCCGGCGACATGGCCGACTGGATTGGCCGCAAGTGGACTGTTATTCTCGGCTGCCTCATCTACGCCATTGGTGTTGCTGTGCAGATGATTACCAGCCCCTCCCACGCGCTTGGCCCCATCGTCGCTGGCCGTCTTGTCGCCGGACTCGGTGTCGGCTTCGAATCCGCCATTGTCATTCTTTACATGTCCGAAATTGTAAGTTTCGCTTCGTCCTCGAAGCAACACTCGATGCTAACCACACTTATAGTGCCCCCGCAAGGTTCGTGGTGCTCTGGTCTCTGGCTACCAGTTCTGTATCACCATTGGCCTCATGCTGGCTTCCATCGTCGTCAATTATACTTCTCACATCGAAAACACCAGCTCTTACCGCATTCCCATTGGTATCCAGTTTCCTTGGGCTTTCATTCTTGGCGGTGGCCTCCTGTTCCTTCCCGAGTCGCCCAGATACTACATCAAGAAGGGCATGGTTCAGAAGGCTGTTGCCTCCATCTCCAGACTCCGCGGCCAGCCTGAGAGCTCCGAGTACGTCCAGAGCGAGGTCGCCGAGATTGTTGCCAACGAAGAGTACGAGCGTGCCCTGATTCCCTCGACTACTTGGTTCGGTAGCTGGGCCAACTGCTTCAAGGGTAGTCTTTGGGTTTCCAAGTCCAACTTGCGCCGCACCATCCTCGGTACTTCACTTCAGATGATGCAGCAGTGGACCGGCGTCAACTTTATCTTCTATTTCTCGGCCGCTTTCCTCAAGTCGACTGGTGCCGTCAAGGATGTCTTTCTGACTTCCATGATCTTCACCATTATCAATGTTCTCTCTACTCCTCTGTCTTTCTGGACTGTGGAACGCTTTGGCCGTCGCTCGATTCTTCTCGTCGGTGCCGCCGGTATGCTGGTCTGCCAGTTTCTCTGCGCCATTGTTGGTGTCACTGCTGGTTTCGACCGTGTTCATCCTACTCCTACCGCCGAAGATCCTGCGGCCACCACTCCCAACAACTTGTCTGCCGTCAACGCTCAGATTGCTTTCATCTCCATCTTCATCTTCTTCTTTGCTTCCACTTGGGGTCCCGGTGCCTGGGTGGTCATTGGTGAAATCTTCCCTCTGCCCATCCGTTCCCGCGGTGTCGGCCTTTCCACTGCCTCCAACTGGCTCTGGAACACCATCATCGCCGTAATCACCCCTTACATGGTTGGTTCTGACAAGGGCAACCTCAAGTCCAAGGTCTTCTTCATTTGGGGTGGTCTTTGCTCTTGCGCTCTGGTCTACACATACTTCCTCGTTCCCGAGACCAAGGGATTGTCTTTGGAGCAGGTTGACAAGATGATGGAAGAGTCCACTCCTCGCACTTCTGCCAAGTGGAAGCCCCATAGCACCTTTGCCGCTAACCAGAGCACTGGTGGCCACCTCGACAAGCATGTTATCGAAGATGTTGAGCGACGCGGCTCCGCTGTCTAAGTGTTTGGCGGTGGGCGTGGAATCTATTTATGCATTAAGATGAATGAGTACAGCAGCACATACCCCCGTAAAGGAGTTGGCGGATGTTGCATATGAGGAAGTGTTACTGATTTGAATAGCCTAATTATACCACTTTTGACGTTTTTATCAGAGCCTGACTTGATATGATGAATTAAATATGCCAGCCGCCATTAAGCTAACATGGTCCGAAAGGCCTCCATGGAGGCTTGAGATACGCGCGGTTTTGACTGTGCTCTTGATCGTGCTTACGTTTTGCGTGCCCAATACAAATTGCGGGTGAGGGAAGAAAAGCTTATTTATTATTAGCAAGACTTGTCAAGGCTCACGGTTAGACAGACAAATAGTTGAGTTGTGGCAATATGGTGTAGCGCACGGCTATGCCTCCACTACCTTAACTATATCTAGGTAGGCAGTACTAGGTCACATCGCCTGCCCGATTTACCCCTCCGAGGGAAAAAACCACGTATCGCCCCAGCCTAACCATTTTGCATCTTACTTCATCTTACTTTACACATGAGCGCCGAGTTGGACATGTTTCAATAACACTAAACCGACGGTCTCTTGCTTGCAAAGAGAAACCCGCGCGAGATGGAAGCTCAGCGCGCAGCTTCCCGGCCCTTGTCCGAGGTACTGCCACCGCTGATCTTGGGGACCGCCACTTTCAACCACCAATACCACCCCGACCCGACGCAGATGCCATATGTCGAGATTGTCCGCCGCGCTCTCGATCACAATATTACTGCCTTCGATACGTCACCTTACTACGGGCCGTCCGAGGTCCTCCTGGGCGATGCGCTGCGCCGTATAGAGCCGGCTCCGCCTCGCGACTCGTATTTCCTCATCACGAAAGCCGGCCGCCTTGCTGGCGACGAGTTTGACTATTCCCCAGCCTGGGTGCGATACAGCATATTCCGAAGTCTTGAACGACTTGGAACAGATCGCCTCGACCTTGTCTATATGCACGATGTAGAATTTGTGTCTCCTGCCGAGGTACTCGGCGCTGTCACCGAGCTAAGGCGGCTTCGTGATCAAGGCGTCATCCAGTATGTTGGCATCAGCGGATACCCCGTGGATACTCTGGCTTCCCTCGCGGAGATGATATTTCGTGAAACTTCGGAGCCGATTGATGCTGTTTTATCCTATGGGCACTTTTGTGTACAAAACGCTCAGCTTGGTCGCCCGGAGCTTCTGGAGCGGTTTGCATTGTCCGGTGTCAACTGTATCCTGAATGCCAGTATGCTGGGCATGGGCTTGTTGACTTCGAATGGGGTCAACAGTCTTCCTATGGCTGCCTGGCATCCAGCACCGGAGGAGCTGCGAGAGGCGTGTCACGGTCTTGCTGCCATTGCCGCAACAGAAAATAGGCACCTGGAAGAGGTGGCGATTCGCTGGTCTTTGCGCAACTGGATCTACCAGGGCTCCAAGTTTGGTACCCAAAATTACAAGTTCGATACCAACAGCAGTTTTCCCCCGCGTATTGGGGCGAGCGTCATGGGCGTTTCGACAGTTGACCAACTGGAGGAGACCTGGCAGCTGTGGCAGAGCGTCACGAATGAGCAGGTTCAAGATGCTACAAACGTCTTAGTAGAGAAGCAAATGTGGCCAAGCCTGGGAGAATGGAAGGATTTCGCATGGAAAAGCGGCGGGCCGTCTTTCATCAACACTCGCAAGGTCATGGGCGTTGTCCCAAATGATGATATTGCGAAACGAAGCGGCCTTTCCGCAGGCCGAGGTGTTGACGATGCGAAACTGTGAGTAGCCGTTCACACAGCTTCGCTCGATAAATATAAATGTACATACAATATCGTCAAATAGAAATTATGCTACATATATCGCTGTCGATGGAAGAATTACATGCATTTTGTACTATTCGCAATTGCTGGCCACGTGATCGTGTAATGTTGCTTCCCAGAGTATGAGTCTCCAGAATTCAACTTCTTTGCGTCAGTCACCAACAACGGTAGACACCTCTCGATTCATATGGCCGGGGGAAAGAAGGGTAAAGTCTCGGCATTGCCTCCAAAGCCGAGAAATACGTTCGTTCTTGACAATGGCGCCTCTACCTTGAAGGCGGGCTTTGTCCGCGACGGACGGGCTGACGAACCTCGAATAATTCCAAATTGCATCGCCCGCGACCGAACACGAAAAATATATGTCGCTTCAGAGCTGGAAAGATGTACCGACTTTGGCGAGATGCAATTCCGACGACCCGTTGAAAAGGGCTTCATTGTCAACTGGGAGGTGCAGTCAGAAATTTGGGACTACGAATTCTTTGGAAGTCGAGCGCCACTCCAATGCGACCCGTCAGAAACGCGACTCGTGCTTGCAGAGCCGCCAAATGGGCTGCCTGTCCTTCAGTCAAACTGCGATCAAATTGTTTTTGAGGAATATGGCTTCGAAAGCTACTATCGCGGAGTTGGTATGTCGCGACAAATTACGCCTCTGCGTCCCATTGCGCTGCAGACGACTCAACAACATCTCTAGGACCTGCTTTCAACGCATACCACGACGCGCAATCCCTTTTCCGAACGCCGACAGATACCGCGACAGCTGCCAATATACCTGCCGAAATTCTTCTCGTCGTCGACTCGGGATACTCTCACACCACAGTGACACCAGTCTTCCGCGGCCGCCCACTGCATTCCGCTGTGCGCCGACTCGACGTGGGAGGTAAACTTCTTACAAACTACATGGCTCGACAGATATCTCTGCGTCATTTTGACGTACGAAGCGATCCTCATATTGTCAACGAGATGAAAGAGTTGGCGTGCTTCGTCTCCCTGGACTTCAAGCGTGACCTGGAGAGATGCTGGAAAGGGACGCGAGGTCAGACACGGCCAGAATACGTATCCGGAGCCATTGCAAAGGATTACATTCTACCAGACTTCCACAAAAAGTTGAGAGGCTCTGTGCGAGATTACGACCCAGCGAACCATACGAAAGTACAAAAGCTTGCCGCGGCCCAAGCCGACGAAGATGTTCTGACGCTCCGAAACGAACGTTTTGCAATACCAGAGATACTATTCAACCCATCCGACATTGGGATGCGACAGCCTGGCATCGCGGATCTCATTCATCAGTCAATACACGATCTGCCAGTCGGGCTGTGGCCTGGGTTGCTCGCCAACATTGTGCTGGTAGGAGGCAACGCTCTTTTCGACGGCTTTGTCCAGCGGCTCCAAAAAGAGGTCGTTCAGCGAGTTCCCGATGACTGCGTCGTACGCGTGGCACGGCCGGCCGATCCCGTTCTGAGCACATGGGCCGGAGCGGCCAATCTGGCCTGCCACGCCGATATTGAAAAGCTCGCAGTCACAAAGCAACAGTACGACGAGTATGGACAGGCATGGCTAGCGCGCAAGTTTCTGACAGGTCCTGGGACTTTGTGATTCCGAAATTTGCCCACGTATGATGATACAGTGAGATTGTAGGCGACGATGCCTACTGCACCTCGCCTTTGCGGAAACTGCCCAGTCGAATGTCAGCCACCGGAACCCGCCGACAACTGGCAAATGCGATGCCGTGACTATCGTCCCCTGGGAGCCAGCCAACGCTCTTGAAATGAGCCACCGTTGCCTCGGAGGACGTCGGTGACTTTGATACCAAGACGCAATTCCTCTTGCTGCCGTGTGCGGGCGAAATCCAATACATCACATCTCCCCGAGAGGACAAAACGATCAGCTACCAACATATGTCATGCTGTCAGTGGCCACGCCTGAGTTTGAGTCTCCACATTTCTTCAGGTCATAGATGAGATGAGATTCAGCTAAATAAACTCCTGCCTGTTACTTTCAGGCTGTACAATTTCATCGATCGATTCACACAAGGTCAATCTTGGGCCCTTATTTTGGGCAAGGCTATGGAGATTCCCCCAGATTGTGAGGAGAAAAAAATGCGTTTCGAATCAGCGCTCGTGAGATATGATGAGAGAACCAAAATCCTCTTTAAAATCCAGCCTTTCGACGGATGTGATTTAGGTGGCGAATGTCTCGCAGCTTTGGTAGTGGCAGCGAGCTGCCGCCGTGTGCCTTTGTTTTGGCTAGTCTGCGACCGCGCGATACACACCCTATTCGATTGATTAAGAATTTGACAAACGTGCTTTTGGGCGATACAATGGCTTACAGTCACACTGAAATGGTCAGCTCTGATGGTCAAAGGGACTGCTCAGGATGGTTGGGCACTCACAAACTCGGCAGACGACCCTTCATTGTGAACGGTACAGTAGCCGGCGCAGCACTTTTTGCAGACTCGCTGCGTCTTGTCAATACAGTCTTCGCACTACTAGGTGTTAGTTTCTTGCGAGGGAAATTGCGAGAAAAGGATCGCGCCGAGCAAGCATCTTACGCTATTGCCGCATTCCCAGCAGCTTTTAGTTACTCGACTCTATAGGACAAATGTTAGCCAATGTCAACACAAAGGATTATGCCAGCTAAATCCAGACAGAGTATCGAGCATGATGACGGCCACAGCATGCTCGCTCGGCTCAATCGAGCTCAGCGAGCAAGACCCACCACGTCATGCCATGTTCGATGCGTCTGCTGCAGATGCTCTCTTCAGGGCTGTGCCGCATGTGAAACTGGTACCTTTTGTTTTGCGATAGCTTCTTCAAGAAGCATGTAATCTTCGAGCTGGCCAATATTATCAGCATCATCCACGATGACGACGGCCGGTTCATGCTGAGACCCCTGGCCGGGTAGCTGGTAGCATGACTCGCACCACCACTTGTTACAGCAGTGGCAATAGCGCTCTCTGATGCACTCTGCACATCGGGGCACAAAGGCCGTAGCTGTCAGGCTAGGCGCAGTGGCAGCTCGCAGCGACGAGCACAAGACGGGCAGGGGCGCGAGCAACGGTAAATCGGTCACGGTATGCGAGCTCGGCGAAATCATGCCCTCGGGTGCTTTCCCGCAGCCATGGCAACCAGAGAGCGAATAAGTAGCCACGGCAGGCCCGAGCTCAGCGAGGACGTTGGGGTGCCCTGCAGCCCGGCTGCTGTGGTGGCGTGGTCCTTGACAGAGCAGAGCATCGAATGCAATGACGCCACTGCAGGCAAGCAGGCAATTTGCCCACTCCTTCTGAATCGGACGCATCAGCTGTCGGCCTTTGACATCCCACCAGGCATCGTCGCTGCTGCGCTGCTGCAACGTCTCCGTCAATGCGCTCGAGCTTCTCTGGTCCTGATCATGACCAACTGCGGTCGGACTTTCACGGGCTGTGGCCGACTGAGTAGTAGTAGTAGTAGACTCATCATCTTTGGGGCCAAATAGATAAATGCCCTTTAGACGCGGACTTGCATCCCGGCTCGGGCGGCAAGCGTACTGGAGCGCACCGCAAAGTTTCCCATGATTGAGATTCTTCACGTCGCGGATTGAAAGCAGCCTGACTTTAAATTCAGGGCCGTTGATGATGTCATGGCAAAAGTCTGCCGTCACCGAGAGTCCATCAAGAACAAGTGTCTGCACATCTTGCAGGATATTTCGCCTCTGCAAAATTGAGAACAAGTCTCGCAACGGTGCAGCATGTAATCTATCCGGTCTTTACGTCAGTACCAACTGTGTAGTCGCGCGGGGGCTGGGAAGCACAGTGTCTTGTCGATAAACTACTTACTCGTCTTCTGTCAAGCTCTCATCAAGCTGCGTACTTGTCGTAATCTCGCCGCCGTCAATATGGGCTTTCCTGACGGTCTGCAGATCCAAGTGGCGATAAATCCCCGGCGTGTGTTTGATGGTGTCTCGGAGAGCTCTGTTTGTTGCTGTGAGTCTGGTGATTGATGATGGGGGCAAATAGGCAACAATGTGAGATAACACGAGTGAGTTGTGGGATATATCCTGAAAGTTTGTGGCAGATTTCTTAAATCTTTCGCGTTCTGTGCTGGTGACGATGACTTCGCCCATGTCAGGCTGTGGTGGTTTATACAGGAATCGAGTTATGTTCGAGAGGCGCCGGACTTTGTTGTGGTGGCTTTCTGCAATAAGGTTTGGGGGATGGAAAGTAAAAGGGGGGGAAACAGTTTCTCGAGCAGGCCTCCAGGGGAATCAAGGTTAAAATAAAGAAAGTGGGAGGGCGATGCTTCGGATGAGACTTCTCCAGAACAAGTTGGGGTCCTGACTCCTCAGGCCAGGCCCTGCCTTCATGTATCAGTTTAGTATTGAGCAATTGTCGATCTAGAGTGCACAGGAAGCATAAGGTCGATACTGGCTGGCAATGGTGTGCGCTAGCTGCCAAGGCGTTGTAACAGAACAAAAGTGACAAAGCAGAGCCCTGCTAGCTGGCTTCTGGGGTGAGACAGTTTCAAAATCACATTGCCGCCCAGACGAAACGAGAAACAGGGAGAGCAAGCACTATTTATTCGACCGAAAAAAAACACCACACATTTGCTGGCCGAGTACCACAACACGTAAGCCCAAACAGAAGCAGCGCCTCGGAAGTTCTAGCCTTGGAATGGTTGAAGGGTTAGGTGTGAGATGAGGTGGTGGGACAAAACCTGACTTATTACTACTGGTGGGTGGTGAAAGTTGGACTTTTACACCAGAAGATCCAGCTACCCAGACTGCCATCAGTCGCTTTCCCACCCTCATCAGTAGGATAGTGACATGACATGGGCAGAGATGACGAGATGGCCATAGTGGATGTAACGTGCTTGCCTGCGTTGTGAAGGAGCCTTGCCAGACAATTGACAGGCAAAAACAGGGTACAAACAGATTGATGCCATCTGCCTGACCGCATCTGCACAGCTCCAAAAGGCTGGTACAAACTTGCAACTTTGCCACCCACACCTGGTGAGCTGGCTGGGGAGGGCGAAAAAGCGGTACCGGACTGCTGCGTGAGAGATCAATTCCACACCACACCACCCAAGCGGCTTGCCTTATTCATGTGGCCCGAAGACGACGAGATGGAGCTGCTTATCGGCAAGATGTGTGCCGATAGATGCATCAGCTGGCTAATTTAGACCCTATTAACGGAGCATTACCAGGGTGTGGATAGTACAGACCAAGTACAGTTCCCGAGGATTGATTAAACATGGTCTGCAAATGACTACCGGGCACAGTAATACTGCGTCCACGTCACAACGTCCACCACGGCGATACGAATTACATGTTTGCAGGGGGGGAGGCCGTAAACTTCAGGGTCAAGCATCCCGTCATAAAGCATGGCCGAAGCGGGCATGTCTCCAGTGAGACAGTGGATTACGCTTATCTCTCCGTCACATCTGACTAGCGGGAGTCGGGATTCATGCACAGCGACTTGGTGATGATCGCAGGAGCTTTTTTTTTTCTCAGGACACTAATAAACCGAGAAAGGTACCCAACCTGCATATTCAGGCTCCGATTTCGCACACGGCGGCGCCTTGCATCACATTGCAGCAAATGGACCTCTTCGCGCGGCAGTGCGGCAGGTGGGCGATTAAGTCAAGCTAGCCAGCTGGGCATAACTAGACATAGATAAATCAAAGGGGGGTAAAGGCTTGGTCGCAAGCTTTGGTGACAAGGCCACTCACTCATGGTTGTCTCAAATTTCAGTAGCGCTAATAGTAATAAGCATGCATCTTCAAAGTCCGTAACTGAAGCAGTTGCCTGGTCGCTACATAGCTGCTAGTCTGCTAAGCAACGTGTGAAGGGTGCATATTGTTTGGCAAACATCGACTAATACCTACGCCCCTTGATTACTACAGTATTGCGACATCAAACATCAGGCAAGGGGTAATAAGTGACAGTGTGTATCTCGTAATAGATACGGAGACAGCGGCGCCATACTCCGGGGTCTACTATGAACAGTGAGCTGCATTCTTTGGGCAACCAGAATTGGCTTGCGCATGGATCAATGTCAGCCACGGCGGAGAACTTTAGTACAGATCTACAAGATGCCGTGGATGCCCCCTTTTCTTCCACGACGTCTAACATTACCTTTTCCGACCCGCAGCAGGGGCAAGTACTAAGAGCAAGACTATGCATCAATCTGTAAGACAAAGTTAAACTATCCGTACGGAGTACCGAGCACACCGTTAACTAACAGCTGTGTGACCTGAGTGGATAGGTTGAGACAATTCCCGGGGCGCGACTCATAACAAACCTTAATAATAACGTAGCAGCAGCATCAAATGAGCCCCTATCGGCCCGGCCCATGATCCTGGAAAGCGCACTGAGCTTCATGCTGATGATAAAACCGAGTCACCCGCCTTTTCTAGAGCAATAAGTGGCTGGTAGAGACAGGTCCTGACTCCTGCCGAGCCTGGCTTCATAATGATACACTGATTTGATTTGGGGCAAGAGATACATGATCATTTGAAGAGTATGCAACACAGAAGACTGTTCTCATACTAGATCGAAAGTCGATGAACTTGAGCATAGTTTGGACTTCCATTGGTCCAAGATGACAAAGTCCAATGATGGCTGGGTTAGTGCGACGTTCTCCACGCCCAGGAGCACGGCACGTGATTCCAGTGGGGAGACCTTTCAGGATTGCTTGTGGCAAAGGGTCGAAGCTACAAGAATCTGCTGACAGAGCAGATGCTGCCTGGCGATGGAAACTTCGTAATCAGACCTCATTAATCTTTTGTTGGCAGACTATTCTGGTGAGGATGTCTTGTTCATCATCGCCTTCGTGACACGAACTGCAAAGGCTCGCTCAACATATCCCACAGACAAAAAAGCAAAAGACAAAACACAACGATATTGATAAAGGGCTGCATGTGCTAGGATGGATGAGCCACCAGCTCTAACATGGCGCGGCAGTTATGCCCTACTTCCGCTGGAAGCTAGCAATGGTAGTAGCTTGAATGGCGATAAGATAATATTGCCGCAGTCTGCACTTGAGCAGCTGCTCAGTGCGTCGGCGTCTCAAGCTGTCATGCAAGACAAGTATACGACTGCATCATCACACCTCCCGAATCCCTTGACTTTTCGCCTTGTAAATCCGACCTGCAACAAGTCAGTATACGCTGGAATTCGCGAGTTTTCGGCCCCGGAGGGTACCGTTATACTGAGTCCATATCTACTCAGCGCTCTGGGTCTGGCTACAGATGAAAAGGCGACTACCACGACCTCAAGCTCGACGGTTTCAGAAATTAGACTTGAAGTACACACCGAGACATTGCCAAAAGGGACCTATGCGCGACTGCGACCCCTGGAGGCTGGATACAACCCCGACGACTGGCGGCCTCTGCTTGAAAGACAGCTTCAAAGGGACTTTACGTCGCTTACCAAGAATGCGAAGATACTGGTACATGGCGTTCGAGGAGAGGTCTTCCAACTGCTTGTTGACAAGCTATCGCCGGAAGGCCAGGGGGTTTGCGTGGTGGATACAGATCTCGAGGTTGACATTGAAGCACTGGATGAGGAACAAGCGCGCGAGACGCTGCGCCAGTTCATCAACACCAACCGCCACGAAAATCAAGACGGCAGCTCCAAAGGCGGACCCATCGATATTTGGAAGCCTGTACTCGGCAAAATAGCCGTCGGCAGCTACATCGATTATAGCCTTCCTTCTTGGGATCGAAACCAGTCTGTCCAACTGGCATTGTCCAATATGTCGGACCCTGAGGCTTTGGAGCTCTTTGTTACACCGAAATCAAACCTTCAGCGTTCTCTGCCTCGAAAGACGGAGCATGTATTCAGCACCTTGGGCTCCTTCAAACCAAGCATGACGAAAACGATCATCATCTCGCCGACGGACGTGGAGATGAAGAAGGCAGAGAGCATACAAATTTCGGTCCACGCCTACTCAGACTTCACTGCAACAAAAGCACCCGATGCGATTCAGTATACACTTCGTGCTCAAGTGTTAGTGGAAAGCGACAAGACCAGCGCTATAGATCAAGCTGGAAATCTTAAAGAGCAGCAAGACAATGAAGCGCTGTGTTCAAACTGTCAGCAGTTGGTTCCGAAGCAAAGTCTTGTCTTGCATGAGAACTTCTGCCGGCGCAACAACATCGTCTGCCCCAAATGCAAGTTAGTTTTCAAGAAAGATTCCGCCGAATTCGCCGCACACTGGCACTGCAAGCAGGACGAGGCCTATGGCAACACGCCATACAGCAAGCAAAAGCACGACGAGATCTTTCACAGTAGCTGGCTCTGCTCCTCGTGCGCGTTTGAAACGAACTCGCTGCCTGATCTTGCAAAACACAGGAGTACGGTCTGCCCTGGGAAACTGATTCTCTGTCAATTCTGTCACCTAGAAGTTCCACAAGAAGGTGATCCCTTCAACCCATCTCCCGAGGTGAAGCTGTCCGGATTGACGGCGCATGAGCTGGCAGATGGTGCGCGAACGACTGAGTGTCATCTCTGCGACAAAATTATCAAATTAAAGGATATGCAAACACACCTAAAGCACCATGAGCTGGATAAAGTAGGCAAAGAGAAGCCGCCAGTCTGTCGCAACGAGAATTGTGGGCGAACACGGTTTGGAGTCGGGAGTCGTGGGCAAGTGCGGCACAGCCCCGGAGCTGACGGACAGCAAGGTGCTGATATCGGGCTGTGCTCCCTTTGCTTCGGACCACTCTACGTCAGCATGCACGATCCAGACGGAAAAGCCCTTCGCAGACGCATCGAAAGACGCTATCTCACGCAGTTGATGAGTGGGTGCCGCAGGAGCCGGTGCAGTAACGAATGGTGCAAGACTGGTCGCTCTACCCTTGGACTGGAGGCAAAAGGATCCTCGGTGCAGTCTGCCTTGCCGTTGGTTAAGCCATTGGTAGAAACATGGCAGAATCTGGACAGTCCCATGCACTTTTGTGTCGACGAGCTGAGCCAGACTGGCCGAAAGTTGGCTGGTCAGATTGCCTCGGAGGGTGTTTGGGACATTGAATGGTGCATCGCCGCGGCAGAGGCTGAAAACTCAAACGCAAACAATATGCGAGATTGGTTGCAGGCTTGGGCACCTCGCCGAGTATAAAGGGAGGGACCTGGTTATGAATGGCGATGAATTGACAATGAATGCCTCGGCGTTCCGGAGTTAGATGGTATTGAGCGAGCAATAGAATGCCTTTTGATTGAAGATATAAGACAATGATTTTACAGAAGGCAGGCCTGTCCTGATTTTGAAGAGGTGCTGTAGAGATGCTTCGAGGCGCATTTTCGACCGTCAAGTGCGTTTTGACCGTCGAGTACGGTTCGTTGTTCAAATGAAGGTTGTAGGGTACGGAGGCGGGCAAGCGGCATGTAGCAACACTGCAAGGATCTGGCGACGCGCGCGACTTGGAGTGATATTGGCAAGACGCGACGAATATACCCTAAAACGATAGATGCGATGGGAATAATCACAAAATCTTCTCCTAAAGATAGGTCGTCTGTCTCGACAGAAAATATACTCTCGTGGTGACTTAGAGTAGTGCCCAAGCCAGCGCTTATCGATAGCTTGCACTTCACTGCCGAGGCGCCGAGTTCTCTAGCAATGTCAATACCTACCCTGGTGCCTAGATACAGTGTGCTCAAGCTATTCCAGAAGAACCACCAGCAGCTCCCCAAATAACACTGTTTGGAGTTACTTGGTGGAAAGCGGTAATCAGTTCTTCAAGATCAATTGTTCCACAGCGTGGCTGGCAACTGGGCAGGTACCTCGGTACCTCTAGCTGAATACGCAAGCTACCTTGGCCCACCTGAGTTGGTGGGCGGGCGTGGTGGGGTAAACTCTCAGACCCATGGCTGCTCAGAATTACCTGGAAAAGCATCACCGCCGTCCTGCTCTTGCTTGATTTACTTTTTTAAAATGACCCAAAATTCAAAAATTCCCCAAAGTAACAGTCATGAATTTCTCTGACGTTGTGTCTCGTCCTGTGAATAGTGTACATTGTGCTGAAGAGCCAGAAACCGAGCAACCATTGTTCTTTTGTCACCCGCTGGGGTAGGTAGGTGCCAAGTGCTACCTAACTGCTGGAGAGCGCTCTGTGCTCCACATCCCCGTTGACGTAAGTTGCCTGTAAATGGCAGCCCACCGGCTTCGACTCGTCAACATCGTCGGCATCTGGAGCTTTGCCTCACCATCGACAAGTTTTCCCTTCGTCCCTGCCTTTCTTCGAGCAAAAAGCGAGAAATCACAGATACCTCTAAGCCTGCCACGCAGCTTTCATCTGCTACTCACTGCCCCCATCTTGTTATTTGTCTCCCCGTCCGCCACTGGCTACCCTACCCAAATCGGCTCGCGTCGTTACTTGGTCGCATCTCTACGCGCGCCCTTCACATTATCTCTATGCTTATATGAGGTATCGCTACATTGGAAATCCATCATACTATACTTCGACATGCCCTTGTGCCGTCTCAGCGAAGCGTGACCTACATTTCGTTGGCGCCGACGTCTCGGTAGGTGTGACAGGTCCATCCTCGGCATCAAACCTCACGACGCAATTACTCATTCACATGCAGAGTCAAATATCACGACAATATAATACCAGAAGAGGTTTCTGAACCTATAGTGCGATCCTTTGACTTCTTAGTCTGTCAATAACACCCTGGACGAGCTCAGCCCTCTTGTGGCAGCAGTTGGCAATCCGCCAATCTTCCCACCAACGCACCAAAGCTTACGACCATCTCGAATTACAACGGCTGATACTTCAGGTAAACACTGATATTCAGAGCATCATGGGTAACAGTAATACCAGGGAGAGCCGTCCTCCCGGGGCCAGCGACTACAATGAGGACTACCGCTCAAGCGATGGCCGCTCTCGCCACCGTGCGGGCCGAGTTGATGCATCATTTCTCGGGCTCGGCACATCAAGTCAGCGCGATCGTCGTCAGAACGTACCTTTCGAGCACAGAGAGACCAAGCAGGAACGAGAGGCTAGACGGCTTGAGCGGGAACGCGTGGCCCGCGCCAAGGAACGAGAACGAAGCTTGCGAGAGGAGCATGTCGATGGGGGCTATCTAGTGACTCTGGGCACATACGTCGGAACCGAAGATTTCAATAAACCGGTGGTGCGGCAACTCCAAGTACGCCCCGCCTTATTTCCTGATACCATGTCTGTTGCGTGGGAAAGCTAACACAAAGAGTCAGATCGAGCGAAGACTCGCGCCCTTCTGGCGCGGCCTTAACGATTGGTCGGAAAGCTGGGCGGAGCATCAACTCGTTGCCGCCGCCAGAGGTCTACCTATACCAGCAGCAAATGAACCACCACCACCAGAGTTGCTAGCACAGCCACACAATCGCAGTACGAATCAGTTCAACTTACAGAACTTGACTGTCCCGTTGGGTGAACGCAGTATGTCGGCTGCTTCAGACCATAGCGGTTCTGGCACGGCATCGGGATTAGCTTCACCCGGGACTCCCACTAGGGGCACCATCAAACCGAGGGCGAAGGCTCTAGCCATGGCCTTGACCGGACATTCGAGGAATGCCTCATCCGCAGAGTTGCCGCCCACAGAGATCATGTTAACCCATGATCCTTTTGTCAACGGCCAACTACTTGAGGTTTATCTCTACAAAGACGCAACCGATTGCCCAATATGCTTTCTATCATACCCCCCGTACCTGAACAGCACCCGTTGCTGCGATCAAGCGATTTGCAGCGAATGCTTCGTGCAAATCAAGCGTGCCGATCCTCACCTTCCGGAGCATCATCCTGATGGGCAGGCGCGAGACCCTAACCAAGGTTTGGCCCCCGAAGATCTACCCGAGATGCTTATATCGGAGCCGTCCGCATGCCCCTACTGCCAACAGCCAGATTTCGGCGTGACTTACGAGCCGCCACCGTTTCGCCGTGGCTTGGTATATTCGACATCACCTATGCACCTGATGTCATCTTCTACAATGTCTCCCATGTCTTCTCAAAGCTCACTGCATTCTACTGCGAATCCAAATTCACCACAACAGTCTGGCCGCAGAAGAGGCCATAGCTTATCCGCCAATGCGCCAAACGTTATCACCACAGATCGGATTCGGCCAGATTGGTCCACGAAACTTGCCGCCGCCCGTGCCCATCAGGCCCGCCGAGCAGCAGCCGCTACTGCTCTCCACACGGCTGCATTTCTGGTTGGTGGCTCTGACCAACGGTCAATACTACGCACTGGACGCTTTGGGCGTCGCAATACTGGCTCAGGGTCAAACTCCGGCACGCCTGGAAATGACTTTGCGGCTACAGAGGCGACAGAGGCTTCTGAGCCACCCAGCTCGTTGCAAAACATCAGCCCAGACGGGGGTAGACGCATGAGAATAGACGAACTGGAAGATATGATGTTCATGGAAGCTGTCCGACTTTCGCTTGCGGCAGAAGAGGATCGTAAGAAGAAGGAGGCTAAAGCTCTGCGGAAGGATGCAAAGAAAAGAGAACAGGAAGAAAAGAAGGCAGCAAAGCAGGCGTCAAAAGACCCGTACGGGGGAAGTGTTAGTGGAGCTAGTGGCAGCAGTCTTTCACTTGGCCTAGGAAGGAAACGAGGCAATAGCGGTGCGAGCTTTATGAGGATGGAGGCTACAGTTCAAGGTGCCTCGCAGGCATCGAAAGGAGACGAACAGGCAGACGTGCCACAGCAAAAACCTCGTGATGGACACGCCGGAGATCCTAGCGGAAAAGGCAAGTCGATTGAACGAGGTGCACCGGATTTCTCGGCAGAGGGAGGCTCATCGTTGGCAATCCCCATTCGAAGCGGGGGCTCGCACCTGCGGCAAATGAGCAACGCTTCTTCGATAGGATCCTCGCTTGTGGATTCCGCGCCGGGTAGTTTCTCCGGAACCGGATTCCTCAACGTGGATGGCATCCGGCAGACTCGGGGAGAGGGAAGCGATGGCGAAGAAGCCTTTGAACCCTTGTTCAACTTTAGGAGCCTGGCCGAGCTTGTGGGAGTGAACATTGACGAAGGGACCGCTATTTCAGAACAGAACGAATGCGCAGCACAAAACGAATCTGGCGATGCTGCGCAAGAGACCGCAGCACGCCCACTGTCTCAAGTGAAAGAAGAGGACGAGCTTGCGCCAAGCGTTGGCGGTAAAATAGCCCCCAAGGTATCAGAAGAAGAATCAACAGAGAGACTGGAGTTTGAGCGCAGTTCTTCTACGGAAGGAAATTCGACAACCAACCAAGGTCAGGATCATGTCAAAGATCGCAAACAAGCTCAATCGGCCGTTTTGATTGAGGATACACTGGCCACAGAAGCGAAATAAGCAGGAGAAACTGTTTAAAGCGCAGCAGAAACAAGCCGGTGGAACTAGGAAACAGTGGGAGGACACGGCACGTGCTTTGATAGTGAAGCGAGTATAGCTCTGCCATGCGGAAGCGGAGAGGGAAATCAGGAAATACAGCGCATTAGCACACGAAGGCTTGTAGATTAGCGTTGATTTACTTGATGTAACATGAATCACTACCCGTGCATGGTGTCTTACGCATGTTTTGCATGAAGAGAATACTGTTTGCTTGCTAGTGCTAGCTTCTTTTGATTTCTGTCTTGAACTTTTCAGTCCACTCAGAGAATTCGTCTTGGCCGCCATACCAGGGGTCGCTGAGCAGCTCTCCCGCGGCAAAAGCCTCAAAGAAGCAGTCGTCGGCTGCTCGGTCAATGACAGCGGGCTCCATGTCGTAAAAGACGGAGACCAAGTCACCAAAGGACTCGGGCAGGGCGCTCAGCACGCGAACAGCCTCATCCAGCCGCCGGGGCATGTTTGTATAAGTACTATCGGTAGGCGGGGGCAAGGGCGGCAGCTGTTTGAGACGCCGCTTGCTGATGGCTTGATATAGGAGAACGACTAGGCGGACGCGGCGGAGGGTCGAATCAAGCCGCGGCCGGATGCCTCTTGGGTCATCGCGCGGTATAGGTGGGCCGGAGCTCATTAAATGGTCGAGCATGTCTTGGGTAGACACTGAGCTGTTTAGTATGGTTGTATCGGTTTCTTGGTTTATATCGTCGTTGCCATCATTGTCATCATCGTCGTCATCGTCGTCGTCGCCCTCTTCGTCGTTGTCGTCGGGCTGTTCGTCGCCCCATTCCTTGAGCTCCTCCATAATATCTTCTAGTGTCTCTTTCCATTGATCTACTTTTGTTATAAAGTAATTCTTGATCCCACCACTGATCAGCACTAGCATCTCGTCACAGGCAGACCATAATATGCCTGTTGCGGGCAGGCTGCCCTTGTTGTCGGCGGCGAAGCCACCCTTTTTCGCTCCCGACAAGACGACACCGTCCTTGGTGGGAATCTTGCCCAGAAGCTCGGACAGGGTCACGAGTATGCGCCTCGCGCGCCAGGCCAGCTCTTTTCGAAAGAAGGCGGTATACTGCGCGGGGTCGCAGGCCTGCGCCGCCGAGGCGAGGCCGAGCAGCACGGGGCCCGAGATGAGCTGCTTCAGCACGTCGGCAATGGCAGAAGGGGTAAAGGGTTCGTTGATGAGGAGGAGGGAGAGTTTGGTGGAGTGCGCGCGCACGAGAGTGGTGGCGTCGCGGGCGAGGTCGAGGGGACGTTTGATGTCGGTGTTGTTTGTGTTTTGGTCGAGTGCGGCGGCAGAGGGGTTCTTGTAGATGTCGTCGAGGGAGGTTGCAAGTTGATGGCAGAGATCTTGGGCGGATATCACGGCTGTTTCGAGACGTTGGAGGGCGCCTGCATCGCATGAAGATACCATGTTGGTTGGTTCAAGCCAGGCGGGTAATTGAATTTGCTGAATTGCTCAATCGTCCGTGTCGCACAATGTTTTTGGCTCGAAGTTGATGCTCCGGTGCAGCGGCCTGTAAAATTTTGGCGGGGTAGAGGGGCGTTGCGTTAGCGGGTGCTGCGTTGGTGTCGCTCACAGATCGGCGAGGCTCCGAATATTTACCGCCATACAGTGCCACGTTCCTATTTACCCAGCACGCAGTATTTTGTGGGTACCTACTGTACAGTGACGGCTGTGCCTGACCCCAGCTCCACGCCAAACGTGCTTCAGACTTCACTGCTGAGCCCTTGACACTTGTCCATTCACCGTCCGACGGCCTAGAGGTGAATCGAGACAACTACTCCCGCCACGACTCTGGCTGTCGCCCCATTCATTCGCACACCGGAGACGACGTGACGTACACAATGCAGAAATCACGGAATTTCGCTGTCTTGACGACACTGGGTTTCCTGTCTGCCGCCGCTGCTGGCAGCATCCCTCGCGGCGTCAGCCCAGAGTGTACGTCAACCAGCTGCAAACAAGATGCATTGTCTCTGATTGTACTGACATGCCATTGATAGTTGTCTCGCATTATCAAGCAAAGGACAGCTTTCGCTGCATTGCTAATCCCAACATCGAGATCAGCCTGAGCCGAGTCAACGATAACACCTGCGATTGTCCGGACGGCTCCGACGAACCTGGCACTGCTGCATGCGCTCACATCGACCCTCTATCTCCTCAGCAGCCGCTGCCTGGCAGTAGCTCGGGCACCACCAAAGCCAATCATTCACTTCCCGGTTTCTGGTGCGAGAATAAGGGACACATTGGCGCATATGTGCCCTTTGTTTACGTCAATGACGGCATTTGTGACTACGATCTGTGCTGCGACGGCTCCGAGGAGTACGCCTCTGTCGGAGGAACCAAGTGCGACAACCGCTGCGCCGAGATTGGCAAGGAGTACCGCCGTCTTGCCGAGATTAAGGAAAAGAAGATGAACGACGCCCAAACACAGCGATCCAAAATGATATCCGACTCGGAAGCCCTCCGCAAGCAGACCGAAACCCACATAACCGAGCTCGAAGATGAGATTCGCAAAATTACTGCCCAAAAAAATGTCCTGGATGCGAAATACAAGGAGCTCCAGAAGAAGGATCGCAACCGTGTCGTTAAGTCTGGCAGCGGCGGAAAGCTTGGCGTCCTGCTCGGCCAAGCCAAGAGCCGCGTCAATGAGCTGCGAGAGACGCTTACCAAGGTCGCTGATGAGCGTGACAAGCTGCGTATCAAGGTCAACGAGTTGGATACCGTTCTCCGCAAACTCAAGGAGGAGTATAACCCTAATTTCAACGACGAAGGCGTCAAGGCCGCCGTCAAATTCTTTGAGGACTTTGCGGCTCGTGAAGCCGAGCAGCCCTCCGCTGAAGGAGATGATGTCTCGAGTGTTCTGGCCGAGGATGGCGAACACAGTGGCATCAATTGGGTCGAGTTTGAATCGTCTGACGATGATACTGACATTCGTAAGCAACGCGGCCTGTTTTTGCGTATTCTTTTATGCTGATTGATTCTAGTTTACTCCTTGGATGCGTATCTCCCAGTTTCACTCCGCGAATTCATTCAGAATCAAAAGGCTGCCATCCGCGACTGGCTCGTTGACAACGGCCTGTTGGCCGAGAAGGGAAATACGGCCTCGGAGTCGCAGGCTACCAGAGAGGCGCGTGAGGCCAAAGAAACCGCTGAGCGTGATTTGCAAAGAAAGGAGCAGGAGCTAGAGAATGAGAAATCTGAGCTCTCCAAGGACTATGGCCCTTCCCAGATCTTCCGCTCCTTGAAGGGCCAATGCATTGAAATCGACGCTGGCGAGTACACATACGAGCTGTGCTGGCTGGACAAGACGAGCCAAAAGTCCAAGAAGGGCCACGGTAACACCAATATGGGCAACTTTAAGCGCATCGATCACGAGGTTGCCGACGATGAGGAGCGCCTTGACGGCAAGAGTTTAGGCAAAGGCACGAGAATGGTCATGCGTTATGAAGACGGTCAGGCCTGCTGGAACGGACCGAACCGCAGGACTGACGTTTGGCTGGGCTGCTCTGACAAGGAAGAGCTCTGGCGCGTCACTGAGGCTGAGAAGTGCGTCTACAAAATGGAGGTGGGCACACCGGCTGCGTGCGATGAGCAATTGGCAAGCGAAGCGCATATCAAGGATGAATTGTAATTATGTAAAAAAGAACCGAGTCTGGGAGGCAACCTGGCCAAAATATAGAAAGCTTTATTATAACGCGACCGCTGTCTCGGTTAGCACTGTCTCGGTTGGTAACGTCAGCGAAGGGCGTGGCCATAGCTCCCACCAAATCAACACTCGAAAGGAGACTTTAATGTACACAATTCTGTACGCATGTAACTGTGCCGCAATCACTGTTGATGATGCGGGACAATGGAGAGCTCCAGCTTCCTGCATCCACTACACGTGACGCTAGCACGACAGCAAGACGTTCGGCGCTGGAGACGGAGACATGTCCATTACAAGTCTAGGACAGATTCATGCTGACAATGTCCAAGTGAGTCCTCGTCACATCACTGGCCAAAGCTGCAGTACGTCGGGAAAAAAAAAAGAAATGAACCTCCCGAAGCAGCCTGCGGGCACCCGCCGGCTCTTCATGATCTGCCTCCAGCTAGCGCTCGGGTCATCCATCTGGGGCTACAACATTGGCATCCTCTCGTCGGTGCTGGTGCATCCCGGCTGGCGCGGCGCGCTTCACGATCCCGAACCGGCGCAAAAGGGTCTCGTCACGGGCTTCTACTATGTGGGCACGCTCATCTCGTACGTGTTCCTCGCGCACCCGCTGGCGGATCTCCTCGGTCGTCGCTACGCGGCGCAGGTAGGCACGCTGGTGCTGTGTCTGGGCGCGCTCGTCATGGCCGCCGCAGCGGGCCGCTATGCGCTGTGCATCATGGTTGTGGGAAGAGGGATCTGTGGCCTGGGAGTCGGCGTTGTGAGTACGACTGTGCCGCTTTATCAGAGGTTAGTAGTTTTTTCTTTTTTTTTTTTTTACAAATAGGTTCTTAGGTTCTTGAGACTGGGGGCGTTTTTTTTTTTTTTTTTTTTTTTTTGTAAACTGACTTAGCTGGGGGGTAGTGAAATGTCTCCGGCCAAAGAAAGAGGCAAATATGTCACAATGAACCACGTGGGCTTTGTGGCAGGCCTCGCTACTGGTCTCTGGTAAGAAACTCTCAGCGCCTCATTACGTTTTTTTCCGTTTTTTTCGGCTGACCATCGC